>NW_027422378.1:0-124030 GCF_037893015.1 Macrotis lagotis
GCACGGTGAGGCTAGGCAAGGCTAATGCACGACAACGCAAGGCTAGGCAATGCACGACAACGCAAGTAAAGCTTAAAGCAAAGGAAGGCACGGTCAGGCGAGATAAGGCTAAGGCACGACAACGCAAGGCTAGGCAATGCACGGAAGGCAAGCAAAGAGTAACGGAAGGTAAGGAAGGCAAGGGAAAGCAAAGAAAGGCAAGTGTAACGGAAGGAACGGCACGGCAAGGGGAAACAAGGCTATGGCACGACAACGCACGCTAGGCAATGCACGGGAAGGCAAGGAAAGGGTAACGCAAGGCAAGGCACTGTGAGGCAAGACAAGGCAAATGCACGACAACGCACGGCTAGGCAATGCACGGCAAGGCAAGGAAAGGGTACCGCAAGGCAAGGCACGGTCAGGCGAGGCAAGGCTAAGGAACGACAACGCAAGGCTAGGCAATGCACGACAATGCAAGGAAAGCTTAAAGCAAAGGAAGGCACGGTCAGGCGAGATAAGGCTAAGGCACGACAACGCAAGGCTAGGCAATGCACGGAAGGCAAGCAAAGAGTAACGGAAGGTAAGGAAGGCAAGGGAAAGCAAAGAAAGGCAAGTGTAACGGAAGGAACGGCACGGCAAGGGGAAACAAGGCTAAGGCACGACAACGCACGCTAGGCAATGCACGGCAAGGCAAGGAAAGGGTAACGCATGGGAAAGCACGGTCAGGCGAGGCAAGCCTAAGGCATGACAACGCAAGGCTAGGCAATGCACGGAAAGCAAGCAAAGAGTAACGGAACGCAAGGAAGGCAAGGGAAAGCAAGGGAAGGCAAGGGTAACGGAAGGAACGGCACGGCAAGGGTTAACAAGGCTAAGGCAGGACAACGCAGGGCTAGGCAATGCACGGCAAGGCAAGGAAAGAGTAACGGAAGGAAAGGAAGGCAAGGCAAAGCCAGGTAAGGCAAGTGTAACAAAAGGCACGCAACGGCAAGGGGAAACAAGGCTAAGGCACGACAACACACGGCTAGGAAATGCACGGCAAGGCAAGGAAAGGGTAACGCAAGGCAAGGCACGGTGAGGCTAGGCAAGGCTAATGCACGACAACGCAAGGCTAGGCAAGCACGACAATGCAAGGAAAGCTTAAAGCAAAGGAAGGCACGGTCAGGCGAGATAAGGCTAAGGCACGACAAGGCAACGCTAGGCAATGCACGGAAGGCAAGCAAAGAGTAACGGAAGGTAAGGAAGGCAAGGGAAAGCAAAGAAAGGCAAGTGTAACGGAAGGAACGGCACGGCAAGGGGAAACAAGGCTAAGGCACGACAACGCAAGCTAGGCAATGCACCACAAGGCAAGTAAAGGGTAACGCATGGGAAAGCACGGTCAGGCGAGGCAAGGCTAATGCACGAAAACGCAAGGCTAGGCAATGCACGGAAAGTAAGCAAGGAGTAACGGAATGCAAGGAAGGAAAGGGAAAGCAAAGAAAGGCAAGTGTAACGGAAGGAACGGCACGGCAAGGGGAAACAAGGCTAAGGCACGACAATGCAAGGCTAGGCAATGCACGACAATGCAAGGAAAGCTTAAAGCAAAGGAAGGCACGGTCAGGCGAGATAAGGCTAAGGCACGACAACGCAAGGCTAGGCAATGCACGACAAGGCAAGCAAAGAGTAACGGAAGGTAAGGAAGGCAAGGGAAAGCAAAGAAAGGCAAGTGTAACGGAAGGAACGGCACGGCAAGGGGAAACAAGGCTAAGGCACGACAACGCAGGGCTAGGCAATGCACGGCAAGGCAAGGAAAGGGTAACGCAGGGGAAGGCACGGTCAGGTGAGGCAAGGATAAGGCACGACAATGCAAGGCTAGGCAATGCACGGCATGGCAAGTAAAGAGTAACGGAAGGAAAGGAAGGCAAGGCAAAGCCAGGCAAGGCAAGTGTAACAAAAGGCACGCAACGGCAAGGGGAAACAAGGCTAAGGCACGACAACACACGGCTAGGAAATGCACGGCAAGGCAAGGAAAGGGTAACGCAAGGCAAGGCACGGTGAGGCTAGGCAAGGCTAATGCACGACAACGCAAGGCTAGGCAATGCACGACAATGCAAGGAAAGCTTAAAGCAAAGGAAGGCACGGTCAGGCGAGATAAGGCAAAGGCACGACAACGCAAGGCTAGGCAATTCAGGGAAGGCAAGCAAAGAGTAACGGAAGGTAAGGAAGGCAAGGAAAAGCAAGGAAAGGCTAGGGTAACGGAAGGAACGGCACGGCAAGGGGAAACAAGGCTAAGGCACGGCAACGCAGGCTGTGCAATGCACGGCAAGGCAAGGAAAGGGTAACGCATGGGAAAGCACGTTCAGGCGAGGCAAGGCTAAGGCACGACAACGCAAGGCTAGGCAATGCACGGAAGGCAAGCAAAGAGTAACGGAAGGTAAGGAAGGCAAGGGAAAGCAAGGAAAGGCAAGTGTAACGGAAGGAACGGCACGGCAAGGGGAAACAAGGCTATGGCACGACAACGCACGCTAGGCAATGCACGGGAAGGCAAGGAAAGGGTAACGCAAGGCAAGGCACGGTGAGGCAAGACAAGGCAAATGCACGACAACGCACGGCTAGGCAATGCACGGCAAGGCAAGGAAAGGGTACCGCAAGGCAAGGCACGGTCAGGCGAGGCAAGGCTAAGGAACGACAACGCAAGGCTAGGCAATGCACGACAATGCAAGGAAAGCTTAAAGCAAAGGAAGGCACGGTCAGGCGAGATAAGGCTAAGGCACGACAAGGCAAGGCTAGGCAATGCACGGAAGGCAAGCAAAGAGTAACGGAAGGTAAGGAAGGCAAGGGAAAGCAAAGAAAGGCAAGTGTAACGGAAGGAACGGCACGGCAAGGGGAAACAAGGCTAAGGCACGACAACGCACGCTAGGCAATGCACGGCAAGGCAAGGAAAGGGTAACGCATGGGAAAGCACGGTCAGGCGAGGCAAGCCTAAGGCATGACAACGCAAGGCTAGGCAATGCACGGAAAGCAAGCAAAGAGTAACGGAACGCAAGGAAGGCAAGGGAAAGCAAGGGAAGGCAAGGGTAACGGAAGGAACGGCACGGCAAGGGGTAACAAGGCTAAGGCACGACAACGCAGGGCTAGGCAATGCACGGCAAGGCAAGGAAAGAGTAACGGAAGGAAAGGAAGGCAAGGCAAAGCCAGGCAAGGCAAGTGTAACAAAAGGCACGCCACGGCAAGGGGAATCAAGGCTAAGGCACGACAACGCACGGCTAGGCAATGCACGGCAAGGCAAGGAAAGGGTAACGCAAGGCAAGGAACGGTGAGGCTAGGCAAGGCTAATGCACGACAACGCAAGGCTAGGCAGTGCACGACAATGCAAGTAAAGCTTAAAGCAAAGGAAGGCACGGTCAGGCGAGATAAGGCTAAGGCACGACAACGCAAGGCTAGGCAATGCACGGAAGGCAAGCAAAGAGTAACGGAAGGTAAGGA
Organism: Macrotis lagotis; assembly: GCF_037893015.1. NCBI lineage: Eukaryota > Metazoa > Chordata > Mammalia > Peramelemorphia > Peramelidae > Macrotis > Macrotis lagotis. The sequence goes on from NW_027422378.1 coordinate 3,442, forward strand.
AGGCAAGGGAAAGCACAGAAAGGCAACTGTAACGGAAGGAACGGCACTGTAAGGGGTAACAAGGCTACGTCACGGCAACGCAGGGCTAGGCAATGCACGGCAAGGCAAGGAAAGGGTAACGCAGGGGAAGGCACGGTCAGGAGAGGCAAGGATAAGGCACGACAATGCAAGGCTAGGCAATGCACGACAAGGCAAGTAAAGAGTAACGGAAGGAAAGGAAGGCAAGGCAAAGCCAGGCAAGGCAAGTGTAACAAAAGGCACGCCAAGGCAAGGGGAATCAAGGCTAAGGCACGACAACGCACGGCTAGGCAATGCACGGCAAGGCAAGGAAAGGGTTACGCAACGCAAGGCACGGTGAGGCTAGGCAAGGCTAATGCACGACAACGCAAGGCTAGGCAATGCACGACAATGCAAGGAAAGCTTAAAGCAAAGGAAGGCACGGTCAGGCGAGATAAGGCTAAGGCACGACAACGCAAGGCTAGGCAATGCACGGAAGGCAAGCAAAGAGTAACGGAAGGTAAGGAAGGCAAGGGAAAGCAAAGAAAGGCAAGTGTAACGGAAGGAATGGCACGGCAAAGGGAAACAAGGCTAAGGCACGACAACGCACGCTAGGCAATGCACGGCAAGGCAAGGAAAGGGTAACGCATGGGAAAGCACAGCAGGCGAGGCAAGCCTAAGGCATGACAACGCAAGGCTAGGCAATGCACGGAAAGCAAGCAAAGACTAACGGAACGCAATGAAGGCAAGGGAAAGCAAGGGAAGGCAAGGGTAACGGAAGGAACGGCACGGCAAGGGGTAACAAGGCTAAGGCACGACAACGCAGGGCTAGGCAATGCACGGCAAGGCAAGGAAAGAGTAACGGAAGGAAAGGAAGGCAAGGCAAAGCCAGGCAAGGCAAGTGTAACAAAAGGCAGGCAACGGCAAGGGGAAACAAGTCTAAGGCACGACAACACCCGGCTAGGAAATGCACGGCAAGGCAAGGAAAGGGTAACGCAAGGCAAGGCACGGTGAGGCTAGGCAAGGCTAATGCACGACAACGCAAGGCTAGGCAAGGCACGACAATGCAAGTAAAGCTTAAAGCAAAGGAAGGCACGGTCAGGCGAGATAAGGCTAAGGAACGACAACGCAAGGCTAGGCAATGCAGGGAAGGCAAGCAAAGAGTAACGGAAGGTAAGGAAGGCAAGGGAAAGCAAGGAAAGGCAATGGTAACGGAAGGAACGGCACGGCAAGGGGAAACAAGTCTAAGGCACGACAACTCACGCTAGGCAATGCACGGCAAGGCAAGGAGGGAAAGCACGGTCAGGCGAGGCAAGGCTAAGGCACGACAACGCAAGGCTAGGAAATTCAAGGAAGGCAAGCAAAGAGTAACGGAAGGTAAGGAAGGCAAGGAAAAGCAAGGAAAGGCAAGGGTAACGGAAGGAACGGCACGGCAAGGGGGAAGAAGTCTAAGGCACGACACCAAACGCTAGGCAATGAACGGCAAGGCAAGGAAAAGGTAACGCATGGGAAAGCACGGTCAGGCGAGGCAAGGCTAAGGCACGACAACGCAAGGCTAGGCAATGCACGGAAGGCAAGCAAAGAGTAACGGAAGGTAAGGAAGGCAAGGGAAAGCAAGGGAAGGCAAGGGTAACGGAAGGAACGGCACGGCAAGGGGTAAGAAGGCTAAGGCACGACAACGCAGGGCTAGGCAATGCACGGCAAGGCAAGGAAAGGGTAACGCAGGGGAAGGCACGGTCAGGTGAGGCAAGGATAAGGCACGACAATGCAAGGCTAGGCAATGCACGACAATGCAAGTAAAGCTTAAAGCAAAGGAAGGCACGGTCAGGCGAGATAAGGCTAAGGCACGACAACGCAAGGCTAGGCAATGCACGGAAGGCAAGCAAAGAGTAACGGAAGGTAAGGAAGGCAAGGGAAAGCAAAGAAAGGCAAGTGTAACGGAAGGAACGGCACGGCAAGGGGAAACAAGGCTAAGGCACGACAAGGCACGCTAGGCAATGCACGGCAAGGCAAGGAAAGGGTAAAGCATGGGAAAGCACGGTCAGGCGAGGCAAGGCTAAGGAAAGCCAACGCAAGGCTAGGCAATGCACGGAAAGCAAGCAAGGAGTAACGGAATGCAAGGAAGGAAAGGGAAAGCAAGGGAAGGGAAGGGTAACGGAAGGAACGGCACGGCAAGGGGAAACAAGGCTAAGGCACGACAACGCACGCTAGGCAATGCACGGCAAGGCAAGGAAAGGGTAACGCATGGGAAAGCACGGTCAGGCGATGCAAGGCTAAGGCATGACAACGCAAGGCTAGGCAATGCACGGAAAGCAAGCAAAGAGTAACGGAACGCAAGGAAGGCAAGGGAAAGCAAGGGAAGGCAAGGGTAACGGAAGGAACGGCACGGCAAGGGGTAAGAAGGCAAAGGCACGACAACGCAGGGCTAGGCAATGCACGGCAAGGCAAGGAAAGGGTAACGCAGGGGAAGGCACGGTCAGGTGAGGCAAGGATAAGGCACGACAATGCAAGGCTAGGCAATGCACGGCATGGCAAGTAAAGAGTAACGGAAGGAAAGGAAGGCAAGGCAAAGCCAGGCAAGGCAAGTGTAACAAAAGGCACGCAACGGCAAGGGGAAACAAGGCTAAGGCACGACAACACACGGCTAGGAAATGCACGGCAAGGCAAGGAAAGGGTAACGCAAGGCAAGGCACGGTGAGGCTAGGCAAGGCTAATGCACGACAACGCAAGGCTAGGCAATGCACGACAATGCAAGTAAAGCTTAAAGCAAAGGAAGGCACGGTCAGGCGAGATAAGGCTAAGGCACGACAACGCAAGGCTAGGCAATGCACGGAAGGCAAGCAAAGAGTAACGGAAGGTAAGGAAGGCAAGGGAAAGCAAAGAAAGGCAAGTGTAACGGAAGGAACGGCACGGCAAGGGGAAACAAGGCTATGGCACGACAACGCACGCTAGGCAATGCACGGGAAGGCAAGGAAAGGGTAACGCAAGGCAAGGCACTGTGAGGCAAGACAAGGCAAATGCACGACAACGCACGGCTAGGCAATGCACGGCAAGGCAAGGAAAGGGTAACGCAAGGCAAGGCACGGTCAGGCGAGGCAAGCCTAAGGCATGACAACGCAAGGCTAGGCAATGCACGGAAAGCAAGCAAAGAGTAACGGAACGCAAGGAAGGCAAGGGAAAGCAAGGGAAGGCAAGGGTAACGGAAGGAACGGCACGGCAAGGGTTAACAAGGCTAAGGCAGGACAACGCAGGGCTAGGCAATGCACGGCAAGGCAAGGAAAGAGTAACGGAAGGAAAGGAAGGCAAGGCAAAGCCAGGCAAGGCAAGTGTAACAAAAGGCACGCAACGGCAAGGGGAAACAAGGCTAAGGCACGACAACACACGGCTAGGAAATGCACGGCAAGGCAAGGAAAGGGTAACGCAAGGCCAGGCACGGTGAGGCTAGGCAAGGCTAATTCACGACAACGCAAGGCTAGGCAATGCACGACAATGCAAGGAAAGCTTAAAGCAAAGGAAGGCACGGTCAGGCGAGATAAGGCTAAGGCACGACAAGGCAACGCTAGGCAATGCACGGAAGGCAAGCAAAGAGTAACGGAAGGTAAGGAAGGCAAGGGAAAGCAAAGAAAGGCAAGTGTAACGGAAGGAACGGCACGGCAAGGGGAAACAAGGCTAAGGCACGACAACGCAAGCTAGGCAATGCACCGCAAGGCAAGTAAAGGGTAACGCATGGGAAAGCACGGTCAGGCGAGGCAAGGCTAAGGAAAGTCAACGCAAGGCTAGGCAATGCACGGAAAGTAAGCAAGGAGTAACGGAATGCAAGGAAGGAAAGGGAAAGCAAAGAAAGGCAAGTGTAACGGAAGGAACGGCACGGCAAGGGGAAACAAGGCTAAGGCACGACAAGGCACGGCTAGGCAATTCACGGCAAGGCAAGCAAAGGGTAACGCAAGGAAAGGCACGGTGAGGCTAGGCAAGGCTAATGCACGAAAACGCAAGGCTAGGCGATGCACGACAATGCAAGGAAAGAGTAACGGAAGGTAAGGAAGGCAAGCGAAAGCAAGGAAAGGCAATGGTAACGGAAGGAACGGCACGGCAAGGGGAAACAAGGCTAAGGCACGACAACGCAGGGCTAGGCAATGCATGGCAATGCATGGAAAGGGTAACGCAGGGGAAGGCACGGTCAGGTGAGGCAAGGATACGGCACGACAATGCAAGGCTAGGCAATGCACGGCAAGGCTAGGAAAGAGTAACGGAAGGAAAGGAAGGCAAGTCAAAGCCAGGAAAGGCAAGTGTAACAAAAGGCACGCCACGGCAAGGGGAAACAAGGCTAAGGCACGACAACGCACGGCTAGGCAATGCACATCAAGGCAAGGAAAGGGTAACGCAAGGCAAGGCAAGGTGAGGCTAGGCAAGGCTAATGCACGACAACGCAAGGCTAGGCAATGCACGACAATGCAAGGAAAGCTTAAAGCAAAGGAAGGCACGGTCAGGCGAGATAAGGCTAAGGCACGACAACGCAAGGCTAGGCAATGCAGGGAAGGGAAGCAAAGAGTAACGGAAGGTAAGCAAGGCAAGGAAAAGCAAGGAAAGGCAAGGGTAACGGAAGGAACTGCACGGCAAGGGGAAACAAGGCTAAGGCACGGCAACGCAGGCTGTGCAATGCACGGCAAGGCAAGGAAAGGGTAACGCATGGGAAAGCACGTTCAGGCGAGGCAAGGCTAAGGCACGACAACGCAAGGCTAGGCAATGCACGGAAGGCAAGCAAAGAGTAACGGAAGGTAAGGAAGGCAAGGGAAAGCAAGGAAAGGCAAGTGTAACGGAAGGAACGGCACGGCAAGGGGAAACAAGGCTAAGGCACGACAACGCACGCTAGGCAATGCACGGCAAGGCAAGGAAAGGGTAACGCATGGGAAAGCACGGTCAGGCGATGCAAGGCTAAGGCATGACAACGCAAGGCTAGGCAATGCACGGAAAGCAAGCAAAGAGTAACGGAACGCAAGGAAGGCAAGGGAAAGCAAGGGAAGGCAAGGGTAACGGAAGGAACGGCACGGCAAGGGGTAAGAAGGCAAAGGCACGACAACGCAGGGCTAGGCAATGCACGGCAAGGCAAGGAAAGGGTAACGCAGGGGAAGGCACGGTCAGGTGAGGCAAGGATAAGGCACGACAATGCAAGGCTAGGCAATGCACGGCATGGCAAGTAAAGAGTAACGGAAGGAAAGGAAGGCAAGGCAAAGCCAGGCAAGGCAAGTGTAACAAAAGGCACGCAACGGCAAGGGGAAACAAGGCTAAGTCACGACAACACACGGCTAGGAAATGCACGGCAAGGCAAGGAAAGGGTAACGCAAGGCAAGGCACGGTGAGGCTAGGCAAGGCTAATGCACGACAACGCAAGGCTAGGCAATGCACGACAATGCAAGTAAAGCTTAAAGCAAAGGAAGGCACGGTCAGGCGAGATAAGGCTAAGGCACGACAACGCAAGGCTAGGCAATGCACGGAAGGCAAGCAAAGAGTAACGGAAGGTAAGGAAGGCAAGGGAAAGCAAAGAAAGGCAAGTGTAACGGAAGGAACGGCACGGCAAGGGGAAACAAGGCTATGGCACGACAACGCACGCTAGGCAATGCACGGGAAGGCAAGGAAAGGGTAACGCAAGGCAAGGCACGGTCAGGCAAGACAAGGCAAATGCACGACAACGCACGGCTAGGCAATGCACGGCAAGGCAAGGAAAGGGTACCGCAAGGCAAGGCACGGTCAGGCGAGGCAAGGCTAAGGAACGACAACGCAAGGCTAGGCAATGCACGACAATGCAAGGAAAGCTTAAAGCAAAGGAAGGCACGGTCAGGCGAGATAAGGCTAAGGCACGACAAGGCAAGGCTAGGCAATGCACGGAAGGCAAGCAAAGAGTAACGGAAGGTAAGGAAGGCAAGGGAAAGCAAAGAAAGGCAAGTGTAACGGAAGGAACGGCTCGGCAAGGGGAAACAAGGCTAAGGCACGACAACGCACGCTAGGCAATGCACGGCAAGGCAAGGAAAGGGTAACGCATGGGAAAGCACGGTCAGGCGAGGCAAGCCTAAGGCATGACAACGCAAGGCTAGGCAATGCACGGAAAGCAAGCAAAGAGTAACGGAACGCAAGGAAGGCAAGGGAAAGCAAGGGAAGGCAAGGGTAACGGAAGGAACGGCACGGCAAGGGGTAACAAGGCTAAGGCACGACAACGCAGGGCTAGGCAATGCACGGCAAGGCAAGGAAAGGGTAACGGAAGGAAAGGAAGGCAAGGCAAAGCCAGGCAAGGCAAGTGTAACAAAAGGCACGCCACGGCAAGGGGAATCAAGGCTAAGGCACGACAACGCACGGCTAGGCAATGCACGGCAAGGCAAGGAAAGGGTAACGCAAGGCAAGGAACGGTGAGGCTAGGCAAGGCTAATGCACGACAACGCAAGGCTAGGCAGTGCACGACAATGCAAGTAAAGCTTAAAGCAAAGGAAGGCACGGTCAGGCGAGATAAGGCTAAGGCACGACAACGCAAGGCTAGGCAATGCACGGAAGGCAAGCAAAGAGTAACGGAAGGTAAGGAAGGCAAGGGAAAGCACAGAAAGGCAACTGTAACGGAAGGAACGGCACTGTAAGGGGTAACAAGGCTAAGGCACGGCAACGCAGGGCTAGGCAATGCACGGCAAGGCAAGGAAAGGGTAACGCAGGGGAAGGCACGGTCAGGTGAGGCAAGGATAAGGCACGACAATGCAAGGCTAGGCAATGCACGACAAGGCAAGTAAAGAGTAACGGAAGGAAAGGAAGGCAAGGCAAAGCCAGGCAAGGCAAGTGTAACAAAAGGCACGCCACGGCAAGGGGAATCAAGGCTAAGGCACGACAACGCACGGCTAGGCAATGCACGGCAAGGCAAGGAAAGGGTAACGCAACGCAAGGCACGGTGAGGCTAGGCAAGGCTAATGCACGACAACGCAAGGCTAGGCAATGCACGACAATACAAGGAAAGCTTAAAGCAAAGGAAGGCACGGTCAGGCGAGATAAGGCTAAGGCACGACAACGCAAGGCTAGGCAATGCACGGAAGGCAAGCAAAGAGTAACGGAAGGTAAGGAAGGCAAGGGAAAGCAAGGAAAGGCAAGTGTAACGGAAGGAACGGCACGGCAAGGGGAAACAAGGCTAAGGCACGACAACGCACGTTAGGCAATGCACGGCAAGGCAAGGAAAGGGTAACGCATGGGAAAGCACGGTCAGGCTAGGCAAGGCTAATTCACGACAACGCAAGGCTAGGCAATGCACGACAATGCAAGGAAAGCTTAAAGCAAAGGAAGGCACGGTCAGACGAGATAAGGCTAAGGCACGACAACGCAAGGCTAGGCAATGCACGGAAGGCAAGCAAAGAGTAACGGAAGGTAAGGAAGGCAAGGGAAAGCAAAGAAAGGCAAGTGTAACGGAAGGAACGGCACGGCAAGGGGAAACAAGGCTATGGCACGACAACGCACGCTAGGCAATGCACGGGAAGGCAAGGAAAGGGTAACGCAAGGCAAGGCACGGTGAGGCAAGACAAGGCAAATGCACGACAACGCACGGCTAGGCAATGCACGGCAAGGCAAGGAAAGGGTACCGCAAGGCAAGGCACGGTCAGGCGAGGCAAGGCTAAGGAACGACAACGCAAGGCTAGGCAATGCACGACAATGCAAGGAAAGCTTAAAGCAAAGGAAGGCACGGTCAGGCGAGATAAGGCTAAGGCACGACAACGCAAGGCTAGGCAATGCACGGAAGGCAAGCAAAGAGTAACGGAAGGTAAGGAAGGCAAGGGAAAGCAAAGAAAGGCAAGTGTAACGGAAGGAACGGCACGGCAAGGGGAAACAAGGCTAAGGCACGACATCGCACGCTAGGCAATGCACGGCAAGGCAAGGAAAGGGTAACGCATGGGAAAGCACGGTCAGGCGAGGCAAGGCTAAGGCATGACAACGCAAGGCTAGGCAATGCACGGAAAGCAAGCAAAGAGTAACGGAACGCAAGGAAGGCAAGGGAAAGCAAGGGAAGGCAAGGGTAACGGAAGGAACGGCACGGCAAGGGTTAACAAGGCTAAGGCACGACAACGCAGGGCTAGGCAATGCACGGCAAGGCAAGGAAAGAGTAACGGAAGGAAAGGAAGGCAAGGCAAAGCCAGGCAAGGCAAGTGTAACAAAAGGAACGCACGGCAAGGGGAAACAAGGCTAAGGCACGACAACACACGGCTAGGAAATGCACGGCAAGGCAAGGAAAGGGTAACGCAAGGCAAGGCACGGTGAGGCTAGGCAAGGCTAATGCACGACAACGCAAGGCTAGGCAATGCACGACAATGCAAGTAAAGCTTAAAGCAAAGGAAGGCACGGTCAGGCGAGATAAGGCTAAGGCACGACAACGCAAGGCTAGGCAATGCACGGAAGGCAAGCAAAGAGTAACGGAAGGTAAGGAAGGCAAGGGAAAGCAAAGAAAGGCAAGTGTAACGGAAGGAACGGCACGGCAAGGGGAAACAAGGCTAAGGCACGACAAGGCACGCTAGGCAATGCACGGCAAGGCAAGGAAAGGGTAAAGCATGGGAAAGCACGGTCAGGCGAGGCAAGGCTAAGGAAAGACAACGCAAGGCTAGGCAATGCACGGAAAGCAAGCAAGGAGTAACGGAATGCAAGGAAGGAAAGGGAAAGCAAGGGAAGGGAAGGGTAACGGAAGGAACGGCACGGCAAGGGGAAACAAGGCTAAGGCACGACAACGCACGCTAGGCAATGCACGGCAAGGCAAGGAAAGGGTAACGCATGGGAAAGCACGGTCAGGCGATGCAAGGCTAAGGCATGACAACGCAAGGCTAGGCAATGCACGGAAAGCAAGCAAAGAGTAACGGAACGCAAGGAAGGCAAGGGAAAGCAAGGGAAGGCAAGGGTAACGGAAGGAACGGCACGGCAAGGGGTAAGAAGGCAAAGGCACGACAACGCAGGGCTAGGCAATGCACGGCAAGGCAAGGAAAGGGTAACGCAGGGGAAGGCACGGTCAGGTGAGGCAAGGATAAGGCACGACAATGCAAGGCTAGGCAATGCACGGCATGGCAAGTAAAGAGTAACGGAAGGAAAGGAAGGCAAGGCAAAGCCAGGCAAGGCAAGTGTAACAAAAGGCACGCAACGGCAAGGGGAAACAAGGCTAAGGCACGACAACACACGGCTAGGAAATGCACGGCAAGGCAAGGAAAGGGTAACGCAAGGCAAGGCACGGTGAGGCTAGGCAAGGCTAATGCACGACAACGCAAGGCTAGGCAATGCACGACAATGCAAGTAAAGCTTAAAGCAAAGGAAGGCACGGTCAGGCGAGATAAGGCTAAGGCACGACAACGCAAGGCTAGGCAATGCACGGAAGGCAAGCAAAGAGTAACGGAAGGTAAGGAAGGCAAGGGAAAGCAAAGAAAGGCAAGTGTAACGGAAGGAACGGCACGGCAAGGGGAAACAAGGCTATGGCACGACAACGCACGCTAGGCAATGCACGGGAAGGCAAGGAAAGGGTAACGCAAGGCAAGGCACTGTGAGGCAAGACAAGGCAAATGCACGACAACGCACGGCTAGGCAATGCACGGCAAGGCAAGGAAAGGGTACCGCAAGGCAAGGCACGGTCAGGCGAGGCAAGGCTAAGGAACGACAACGCAAGGCTAGGCAATGCACGACAATGCAAGGAAAGCTTAAAGCAAAGGAAGGCACGGTCAGGCGAGATAAGGCTAAGGCACGACAACGCAAGGCTAGGCAATGCACGGAAGGCAAGCAAAGAGTAACGGAAGGTAAGGAAGGCAAGGGAAAGCAAAGAAAGGCAAGTGTAACGGAAGGAACGGCACGGCAAGGGGAAACAAGGCTAAGGCACGACAACGCACGCTAGGCAATGCACGGCAAGGCAAGGAAAGGGTAACGCATGGGAAAGCACGGTCAGGCGAGGCAAGCCTAAGGCATGACAACGCAAGGCTAGGCAATGCACGGAAAGCAAGCAAAGAGTAACGGAACGCAAGGAAGGCAAGGGAAAGCAAGGGAAGGCAAGGGTAACGGAAGGAACGGCACGGCAAGGGTTAACAAGGCTAAGGCAGGACAACGCAGGGCTAGGCAATGCACGGCAAGGCAAGGAAAGAGTAACGGAAGGAAAGGAAGGCAAGGCAAAGCCAGGCAAGGCAAGTGTAACAAAAGGCACGCAACGGCAAGGGGAAACAAGGCTAAGGCACGACAACACACGGCTAGGAAATGCACGGCAAGGCAAGGAAAGGGTAACGCAAGGCAAGGCACGGTGAGGCTAGGCAAGGCTAATGCACGACAACGCAAGGCTAGGCAAGGCACGACAATGCAAGGAAAGCTTAAAGCAAAGGAAGGCACGGTCAGGCGAGATAAGGCTAAGGCACGACAAGGCAACGCTAGGCAATGCACGGAAGGCAAGCAAAGAGTAACGGAAGGTAAGGAAGGCAAGGGAAAGCAAAGAAAGGCAAGTGTAACGGAAGGAACGGCACGGCAAGGGGAAACAAGGCTAAGGCACGACAACGCAAGCTAGGCAATGCACCGCAAGGCAAGTAAAGGGTAACGCATGGGAAAGCACGGTCAGGCGAGGCAAGGCTAAGGAAAGTCAACGCAAGGCTAGGCAATGCACGGAAAGTAAGCAAGGAGTAACGGAATGCAAGGAAGGAAAGGGAAAGCAAAGAAAGGCAAGTGTAACGGAAGGAACGGCACGGCAAGGGGAAACAAGGCTAAGGCACGACAAGGCACGGCTAGGCAATTCACGGCAAGGCAAGCAAAGGGTAACGCAAGGAAAGGCACGGTGAGGCTAGGCAAGGCTAATGCACGAAAACGCAAGGCTAGGCGATGCACGACAATGCAAGGAAAGAGTAACGGAAGGTAAGGAAGGCAAGCGAAAGCAAGGAAAGGCAATGGTAACGGAAGGAACGGCACGGCAAGGGGAAACAAGGCTAAGGCACGACAACGCAGGGCTAGGCAATGCATGGCAATGCATGGAAAGGGTAACGCAGGGGAAGGCACGGTCAGGTGAGGCAAGGATACGGCACGACAATGCAAGGCTAGGCAATGCACGGCAAGGCTAGGAAAGAGTAACGGAAGGAAAGGAAGGCAAGTCAAAGCCAGGAAAGGCAAGTGTAACAAAAGGCACGCCACGGCAAGGGGAAACAAGGCTAAGGCACGACAACGCACGGCTAGGCAATGCACATCAAGGCAAGGAAAGGGTAACGCAAGGCAAGGCAAGGTGAGGCTAGGCAAGGCTAATGCACGACAACGCAAGGCTAGGCAATGCACGACAATGCAAGGAAAGCTTAAAGCAAAGGAAGGCACGGTCAGGCGAGATAAGGCTAAGGCACGACAACGCAAGGCTAGGCAATGCAGGGAAGGGAAGCAAAGAGTAACGGAAGGTAAGCAAGGCAAGGAAAAGCAAGGAAAGGCAAGGGTAACGGAAGGAACTGCACGGCAAGGGGAAACAAGGCTAAGGCACGGCAACGCAGGCTGTGCAATGCACGGCAAGGCAAGGAAAGGGTAACGCATGGGAAAGCACGTTCAGGCGAGGCAAGGCTAAGGCACGACAACGCAAGGCTAGGCAATGCACGGAAGGCAAGCAAAGAGTAACGGAAGGTAAGGAAGGCAAGGGAAAGCAAGGAAAGGCAAGTGTAACGGAAGGAACGGCACGGCAAGGGGAAACAAGGCTAAGGCACGACAACGCACGCTAGGCAATGCACGGCAAGGCAAGGAAAGGGTAACGCATGGGAAAGCACGGTCAGGCGATGCAAGGCTAAGGGATGACAACGCAAGGCTAGGCAATGCACGGAAAGCAAGCAAAGAGTAACGGAACGCAAGGAAGGCAAGGGAAAGCAAGGGAAGGCAAGGGTAACGGAAGGAACGGCACGGCAAGGGGTAAGAAGGCAAAGGCACGACAACGCAGGGCTAGGCAATGCACGGCAAGGCAAGGAAAGGGTAACGCAGGGGAAGGCACGGTCAGGTGAGGCAAGGATAAGGCACGACAATGCAAGGCTAGGCAATGCACGGCATGGCAAATAAAGAGTAACGGAAGGAAAGGAAGGCAAGGCAAAGCCAGGCAAGGCAAGTGTAACAAAAGGCACGCAACGGCAAGGGGAAACAAGGCTAAGGCACGACAACACACGGCTAGGAAATGCACGGCAAGGCAAGGAAAGGGTAACGCAAGGCAAGGCACGGTGAGGCTAGGCAAGGCTAATGCACGACAACGCAAGGCTAGGCAATGCACGACAATGCAAGTAAAGCTTAAAGCAAAGGAAGGCACGGTCAGGCGAGATAAGGCTAAGGCACGACAACGCAAGGCTAGGCAATGCACGGAAGGCAAGCAAAGAGTAACGGAAGGTAAGGAAGGCAAGGGAAAGCAAAGAAAGGCAAGTGTAACGGAAGGAACGGCACGGCAAGGGGAAACAAGGCTATGGCACGACAACGCACGCTAGGCAATGCACGGGAAGGCAAGGAAAGGGTAACGCAAGGCAAGGCACGGTCAGGCAAGACAAGGCAAATGCACGACAACGCACGGCTAGGCAATGCACGGCAAGGCAAGGAAAGGGTACCGCAAGGCAAGGCACGGTCAGGCGAGGCAAGGCTAAGGAACGACAACGCAAGGCTAGGCAATGCACGACAATGCAAGGAAAGCTTAAAGCAAAGGAAGGCACGGTCAGGCGAGATAAGGCTAAGGCACGACAACGCAAGGCTAGGCAATGCACGGAAGGCAAGCAAAGAGTAACGGAAGTTAAGGAAGGCAAGGGAAAGCAAAGAAAAGCAAGTGTAACGGAAGGAACGGCACGGCAAGGGGAAACAAGGCTAAGGCACGACAACGCACGCTAGGCAATGCACGGCAAGGCAAGGAAAGGGTAACGCATGGGAAAGCACGGTCAGGCGAGGCAAGCCTAAGGCATGACAACGCAAGGCTAGGCAATGCACGGAAAGCAAGCAAAGAGTAACGGAACGCAAGGAAGGCAAGGGAAAGCAAGGGAAGGCAAGGGTAACGGAAGGAACGGCACGGCAAGGGGTAACAAGGCTAAGGCACGACAACGCAGGGCTAGGCAATGCACGGCAAGGCAAGGAAAGAGTAACGGAAGGAAAGGAAGGCAAGGCAAAGCCAGGCAAGGCAAGTGTAACAAAAGGCACGCCACGGCAAGGGGAATCAAGGCTAAGGCACGACAACGCACGGCTAGGCAATGCACGGCAAGGCAAGGAAAGGGTAACGCAAGGCAAGGAACGGTGAGGCTAGGCAAGGCTAATGCACGACAACGCAAGGCTAGGCAGTGCACGACAATGCAAGTAAAGCTTAAAGCAAAGGAAGGCACGGTCAGGCGAGATAAGGCTAAGGCACGACAACGCAAGGCTAGGCAATGCACGGAAGGCAAGCAAAGAGTAACGGAAGGTAAGGAAGGCAAGGGAAAGCACAGAAAGGCAACTGTAACGGAAGGAACGGCACTGTAAGGGGTAACAAGGCTAAGGCACGGCAACGCAGGGCTAGGCAATGCACGGCAAGGCAAGGAAAGGGTAACGCAGGGGAAGGCACGGTCAGGTGAGGCAAGGATAAGGCACGACAATGCAAGGCTAGGCAATGCACGACAAGGCAAGTAAAGAGTAACGGAAGGAAAGGAAGGCAAGGCAAAGCCAGGCAAGGCAAGTGTAACAAAAGGCACGCCACGGCAAGGGGAATCAAGGCTAAGGCACGACAACGCACGGCTAGGCAATGCACGGCAAGGCAAGGAAAGGGTAACGCAACGCAAGGCACGGTGAGGCTAGGCAAGGCTAATGCACGACAACGCAAGGCTAGGCAATGCACGACAATACAAGGAAAGCTTAAAGCAAAGGAAGGCACGGTCAGGCGAGATAAGGCTAAGGCACGACAACGCAAGGCTAGGCAATGCACGGAAGGCAAGCAAAGAGTAACGGAAGGTAAGGAAGGCAAGGGAAAGCAAGGAAAGGCAAGTGTAACGGAAGGAACGGCACGGCAAGGGGAAACAAGGCTAAGGCACGACAACGCAAGTTAGGCAATGCACGGCAAGGCAAGGAAAGGGTAACGCATGGGAAAGCACGGTCAGGCTAGGCAAGGCTAATTCACGACAACGCAAGGCTAGGCAATGCACGACAATGCAAGGAAAGCTTAAAGCAAAGGAAGGCACGGTCAGACGAGATAAGGCTAAGGCACGACAACGCAAGGCTAGGCAATGCACGGAAGGCAAGCAAAGAGTAACGGAAGGTAAGGAAGGCAAGGGAAAGCAAAGAAAGGCAAGTGTAACGGAAGGAACGGCACGGCAAGGGGAAACAAGGCTATGGCACGACAACGCACGCTAGGCAATGCACGGGAAGGCAAGGAAAGGGTAACGCAAGGCAAGGCACTGTGAGGCAAGACAAGGCAAATGCACGACAACGCACGGCTAGGCAATGCACGGCAAGGCAAGGAAAGGGTACCGCAAGGCAAGGCCACGGTCAGGCGAGGCAAGGCTAAGGAACGACAACGCAAGGCTAGGCAATGCACGACAATGCAAGGAAAGCTTAAAGCAAAGGAAGGCACGGTCAGGCGAGATAAGGCTAAGGCACGACAACGCAAGGCTAGGCAATGCACGGAAGGCAAGCAAAGAGTAACGGAAGGTAAGGAAGGCAAGGGAAAGCAAAGAAAGGCAAGTGTAACGGAAGGAACGGCACGGCAAGGGGAAACAAGGCTAAGGCACGACAACGCACGCTAGGCAATGCACGGCAAGGCAAGGAAAGGGTAACGCATGGGAAAGCACGGTCAGGCGAGGCAAGCCTAAGGCATGACAACGCAAGGCTAGGCAATGCACGGAAAGCAAGCAAAGAGTAACGGAACGCAAGGAAGGCAAGGGAAAGCAAGGGAAGGCAAGGGTAACGGAAGGAACGGCACGGCAAGGGTTAACAAGGCTAAGGCACGACAACGCAGGGCTAGGCAATGCACGGCAAGGCAAGGAAAGAGTAACGGAAGGAAAGGAAGGCAAGGCAAAGCCAGGCAAGGCAAGTGTAACAAAAGGCACGCAACGGCAAGGGGAAACAAGGCTAAGGCACGACAACACACGGCTAGGAAATGCACGGCAAGGCAAGGAAAGGGTAACGCAAGGCAAGGCACGGTGAGGCTAGGCAAGGCTAATGCACGACAACGCAAGGCTAGGCAAGGCACGACAATGCAAGGAAAGCTTAAAGCAAAGGAAGGCACGGTCAGGCGAGATAAGGCTAAGGCACCAAAAGGCAAGGCTAGGCAATGCACGGAAGGCAAGCAAAGAGTAACGGAAGGTAAGGAAGGCAAGGGAAAGCAAAGAAAGGCAAGTGTAACGGAAGGAACGGCACGGCAAGGGGAAACAAGGCTAAGGCACGACAACGCAAGCTAGGCAATGCACGGCAAGGCAAGTAAAGGGTAACGCATGGGAAAGCACGGTCAGGCGAGGCAAGGCTAAGGAAAGTCAACGCAAGGCTAGGCAATGCACGGAAAGTAAGCAAGGAGTAACGGAATGCAAGGAAGGAAAGGGAAAGCAAAGAAAGGCAAGTGTAACGGAAGGAACGGCACGGCAAGGGGAAACAAGGCTAAGGCACGACAAGGCACGGCTAGGCAATTCACGGCAAGGCAAGCAAAGGGTAACGCAAGGAAAGGCACGGTGAGGCTAGGCAAGGCTAATGCACGAAAACGCAAGGCTAGGCGATGCACGACAATGCAAGGAAAGAGTAACGGAAGGTAAGGAAGGCAAGCGAAAGCAAGGAAAGGCAATGGTAACGGAAGGAACGGCACGGCAAGGGGAAACAAGGCTAAGGCACGACAACGCAGGGCTAGGCAATGCATGGCAATGCAAGGAAAGGGTAACGCAGGGGAAGGCACGGTCAGGTGAGGCAAGGATACGGCACGACAATGCAAGGCTAGGCAATGCACGGCAAGGCTAAGAAAGAGTAACGGAAGGAAAGGAAGGCAAGTCAAAGCCAGGAAAGGCAAGTGTAACAAAAGGCACGCCACGGCAAGGGGAAACAAGGCTAAGGCACGACAACGCACGGCTAGGCAATGCACATCAAGGCAAGGAAAGGGTAACGCAAGGCAAGGCAAGGTGAGGCTAGGCAAGGCTAATGCACGACAACGCAAGGCTAGGCAATGCACGACAATGCAAGGAAAGCTTAAAGCAAAGGAAGGCACGGTCAGGCGAGATAAGGCTAAGGCACGACAACGCAAGGCTAAGCAAT
The DNA here is from genome assembly GCF_037893015.1 of Macrotis lagotis. NCBI lineage: Eukaryota > Metazoa > Chordata > Mammalia > Peramelemorphia > Peramelidae > Macrotis > Macrotis lagotis. The sequence goes on from NW_027422378.1 coordinate 19,642, forward strand.
GCAGGGAAGGGAAGCAAAGAGTAACGGAAGGTAAGCAAGGCAAGGAAAAGCAAGGAAAGGCAAGGGTAACGGAAGGAACTGCACGGCAAGGGGAAACAAGGCTAAGGCACGGCAACGCAGGCTGTGCAATGCACGGCAAGGCAAGGAAAGGGTAACGCATGGGAAAGCACGTTCAGGCGAGGCAAGGCTAAGGCACGACAACGCAAGGCTAGGCAATGCACGGAAGGCAAGCAAAGAGTAACGGAAGGTAAGGAAGGCAAGGGAAAGCAAGGAAAGGCAAGGGTAACGGAAGGAACGGCACGGCAAGGGGAAACAAGGCTAAGGCACGACAACGCACGCTAGGCAATGCACGGCAAGGCAAGGAAAGGGTAAGGCAGGGGAAGGCACGGTCAGGTGAGGCAAGGATAAGGCACGACAATGCAAGGCTAGGCAATGCACGGCATGGCAAGTAAAGAGTAACGGAAGGAAAGGAAGGCAAGGCAAAGCCAGGCAAGGCAAGTGTAACAAAAGGCACGCAACGGCAAGGGGAAACAAGGCTAAGGCACGACAACACACGGCTAGGAAATGCACGGCAAGGCAAGGAAAGGGTAACGCAAGGCAAGGCACGGTGAGGCTAGGCAAGGCTAATGCACGACAACGCAAGGCTAGGCAATGCACGACAATGCAAGGAAAGCTTAAAGCAAAGGAAGGCACGGTCAGGCGAGATAAGGCTAAGGCACGACAACGCAAGGCTAGGCAATGCACGGAAGGCAAGCAAAGAGTAACGGAAGGTAAGGAAGGCAAGGGAAAGCAAAGAAAGGCAAGTGTAACGGAAGGAACGGCACGGCAAGGGGAAACAAGGCTATGGCACGACAACGCACGCTAGGCAATGCACGGGAAGGCAAGGAAAGGGTAACGCAAGGCAAGGAACGGTGAGGCAAGACAAGGCAAATGCACGACAACGCACGGCTAGGCAATGCACGGCAAGGCAAGGAAAGGGTACCGCAAGGCAAGGCACGGTCAGGCGAGGCAAGGCTAAGGAACGACAACGCAAGGCTAGGCAATGCACGACAATGCAAGGAAAGCTTAAAGCAAAGGAAGGCACGGTCAGGCGAGATAAGGCTAAGGCACGACAAGGCAAGGCTAGGCAATGCACGGAAGGCAAGCAAAGAGTAACGGAAGGTAAGGAAGGCAAGGGAAAGCAAAGAAAGGCAAGTGTAACGGAAGGAACGGCACGGCAAGGGGAAACAAGGCTAAGGCACGACAACGCACGCTAGGCAATGCACGGCAAGGCAAGGAAAGGGTAACGCATGGGAAAGCACGGTCAGGCGAGGCAAGCCTAAGGCATGACAACGCAAGGCTAGGCAATGCACGGAAAGCAAGCAAAGAGTAACGGAACGCAAGGAAGGCAAGGGAAAGCAAGGGAAGGCAAGGGTAACGGAAGGAACGGCATGGCAAGGGGTAACAAGGCTAAGGCACGACAACGCAGGGCTAGGCAATGCACGGCAAGGCAAGGAAAGAGTAACGGAAGGAAAGGAAGGCAAGGCAAAGCCAGGCAAGGCAAGTGTAACAAAAGGCACGCCACGGCAAGGGGAATCAAGGCTAAGGCACGACAACGCACGGCTAGGCAATGCACGGCAAGGCAAGGAAAGGGTAACGCAAGGCAAGGAACGGTGAGGCTAGGCAAGGCTAATGCACGACAACGCAAGGCTAGGCAGTGCACGACAATGCAAGTAAAGCTTAAAGCAAAGGAAGGCACGGTCAGGCGAGATAAGGCTAAGGCACGACAACGCAAGGCTAGGCAATGCACGGAAGGCAAGCAAAGAGTAACGGAAGGTAAGGAAGGCAAGGGAAAGCACAGAAAGGCAACTGTAACGGAAGGAACGGCACTGTAAGGGGTAACAAGGCTAAGGCACGGCAACGCAGGGCTAGGCAATGCACGGCAAGGCAAGGAAAGGGTAACGCAGGGGAAGGCACGGTCAGGTGAGGCAAGGATAAGGCACGACAATGCAAGGCTAGGCAATGCACGACAAGGCAAGTAAAGAGTAACGGAAGGAAAGGAAGGCAAGGCAAAGCCAGGCAAGGCAAGTGTAACAAAAGGCACGCCACGGCAAGGGGAATCAAGGCTAAGGCACGACAACGCACGGCTAGGCAATGCACGGCAAGGCAAGGAAAGGGTTACGCAACGCAAGGCACGGTGAGGCTAGGCAAGGCTAATGCACGACAACGCAAGGGTAGGCAATGCACGACAATGCAAGGAAAGCTTAAAGCAAAGGAAGGCACGGTCAGGCGAGATAAGGCTAAGGCACGACAACGCAAGGCTAGGCAATGCACGGAAGGCAAGCAAAGAGTAACGGAAGGTAAGGAAGGCAAGGGAAAGCAAAGAAAGGCAAGTGTAACGGAAGGAATGGCACGGCAAAGGGAAACAAGGCTAAGGCACGACAACGCACGCTAGGCAATGCACGGCAAGGCAAGGAAAGGGTAACGCATGGGAAAGCACAGCAGGCGAGGCAAGCCTAAGGCATGACAACGCAAGGCTAGGCAATGCACGGAAAGCAAGCAAAGAGTAACGGAACGCAATGAAGGCAAGGGAAAGCAAGGGAAGGCAAGGGTAACGGAAGGAACGGCACGGCAAGGGGTAACAAGGCTAAGGCACGACAACGCAGGGCTAGGCAATGCACGGCAAGGCAAGGAAAGAGTAACGGAAGGAAAGGAAGGCAAGGCAAAGCCAGGCAAGGCAAGTGTAACAAAAGGCAGGCAACGGCAAGGGGAAACAAGGCTAAGGCACGACAACACCCGGCTAGGAAATGCACGGCAAGGCAAGGAAAGGGTAACGCAAGGCAAGGCACGGTGAGGCTAGGCAAGGCTAATGCACGACAACGCAAGGCTAGGCAAGGCACGACAATGCAAGTAAAGCTTAAAGCAAAGGAAGGCACGGTCAGGCGAGATAAGGCTAAGGAACGACAACGCAAGGCTAGGCAATGCAGGGAAGGCAAGCAAAGAGTAACGGAAGGTAAGGAAGGCAAGGGAAAGCAAGGAAAGGCAATGGTAACGGAAGGAACGGCACGGCAAGGGGAAACAAGTCTAAGGCACGACAACTCACGCTAGGCAATGCACGGCAAGGCAAGGAAAGGGTAACGCATGGGAAAGCACGGTCAGGGGAGGCAAGGCTAAGGCACGACAACGCAAGGCTAGGCAATTCAGGGAAGGCAAGCAAAGAGTAACGGAAGGTAAGGAAGGCAAGGAAAAGCAAGGAAAGGCAAGGGTAACGGAAGGAACGGCACGGCAAGGGGGAAGAAGTCTAAGGCACGACAACCAAACAAGGCTAGGCTAGGCAATGAACGGCAAGGCAAGGAAAAGAAGGTAACGCATGGGAAAGCACGGTCAGGCGAGGCAAGGCTAAGGCACGACAACGCAAGGCTAGGCAATGCACGGAAGGCAAGCAAGGCAAGGAAAGGGTAACGCAAGGCAAAGGCTAGGCAAGGTGCACGACAACGCAAGGCTAGGCAATGCACGACAATGCAAGGAAAGCTTAAAGCAAAGGAAGGCACGGTCAAGATAAGGTAAGGCACGACAACGCAAGGCTAGGCAATGCACGGAAGGCAAGCAAAGAGTAACGGAAGGTAAGGAAGGCAAGGGAAAACAAAGAAAGGCAAGTGTAACGGAAGGAAGGCACGGCAAGGGGAAACAAGGCTAAGGCACGACAACGCACGCTAGGCAATGCACGGCAAGGCAAGGAAAGGGTAACGGTCAGGCGAGGGAAGGCATGGCAACGGCAATGCACGGAAAGCAAGCAAAGAGTAACGGAACGCAAGGAAGGCAAGGGAAGAAGGGAAGGCAAGGGTAACGGAAGGAACGGCACGGCAAGGGGTAACAAGGCTAAGGCACGACAACGCAGGGCTAGGCAATGCACGGCAAGGCAAGGAAAGAGTAACGGAAGGAAAGGAAGGCAAGGCAAAGCCAGGCAAGGCAAGTGTAACAAAAGGCACGCAACGGCAAGGGGAAACAAGGCTAAGGCACGACAACACACGGCTAGGAAATGCACGGCAAGGCAAGGAAAGGGTAACGCAAGGCAAGGCACGGTGAGGCTAGGCAAGGCTAATGCACGACAACGCAAGGCTAGGCAATGCACGACAATGCAAGGAAAGCTTAAAGCAAAGGAAGGCACGGTCAGGCGAGATAAGGCTAAGGCACGACAAGGCAAGGCTAGGCAATGCACGGAAGGCAAGCAAAGAGTAACGGAAGGTAAGGAAGGCAAGGGAAAGCAAAGAAAGGCAAGTGTAACGGAAGGAACGGCACGGCAAGGGGAAACAAGGCTAAGGCACGACAAGGCACGCTAGGCAATGCACGGCAAGGCAAGGAAAGGGTAAAGCATGGGAAAGCACGGTCAGGCGAGGCAAGGCTAAGGAAAGCCAACGCAAGGCTAGGCAATGCACGGAAAGCAAGCAAGGAGTAACGGAATGCAAGGAAGGAAAGGGAAAGCAAGGGAAGGGAAGGGTAACGGAAGGAACGGCACGGCAAGGGGAAACAAGGCTAAGGCACGACAACGCACGCTAGGCAATGCACGGCAAGGCAAGGAAAGGGTAACGCATGGGAAAGCACGGTCAGGCGATGCAAGGCTAAGGCATGACAACGCAAGGCTAGGCAATGCACGGAAAGCAAGCAAAGAGTAACGGAACGCAAGGAAGGCAAGGGAAAGCAAGGGAAGGCAAGGGTAACGGAAGGAACGGCACGGCAAGGGGTAAGAAGGCAAAGGCACGACAACGCAGGGCTAGGCAATGCACGGCAAGGCAAGGAAAGGGTAACGCAGGGGAAGGCACGGTCAGGTGAGGCAAGGATAAGGCACGACAATGCAAGGCTAGGCAATGCACGGCATGGCAAGTAAAGAGTAACGGAAGGAAAGGAAGGCAAGGCAAAGCCAGGCAAGGCAAGTGTAACAAAAGGCACGCAACGGCAAGGGGAAACAAGGCTAAGGCACGACAACACACGGCTAGGAAATGCACGGCAAGGCAAGGAAAGGGTAACGCAAGGCAAGGCACGGTGAGGCTAGGCAAGGCTAATGCACGACAACGCAAGGCTAGGCAATGGACGACAATGCAAGTAAAGCTTAAAGCAAAGGAAGGCACGGTCAGGCGAGATAAGGCTAAGGCACGACAACGCAAGGCTAGGCAATGCACGGAAGGCAAGCAAAGAGTAACGGAAGGTAAGGAAGTCAAGGGAAAGCAAAGAAAGGCAAGTGTAACGGAAGGAACGGCACGGCAAGGGGAAACAAGGCTATGGCACGACAACGCACGCTAGGCAATGCACGGGAAGGCAAGGAAAGGGTAACGCAAGGCAAGGCACTGTGAGGCAAGACAAGGCAAATGCACGACAACGCACGGCTAGGCAATGCACGGCAAGGCAAGGAAAGGGTACCGCAAGGCAAGGCACGGTCAGGCGAGGCAAGGCTAAGGAACGACAACGCAAGGCTAGGCAATGCACGACAATGCAAGGAAAGCTTAAAGCAAAGGAAGGCACGGTCAGGCGAGATAAGGCTAAGGCACGACAACGCAAGGCTAGGCAATGCACGGAAGGCAAGCAAAGAGTAACGGAAGGTAAGGAAGGCAAGGGAAAGCAAAGAAAGGCAAGTGTAACGGAAGGAACGGCACGGCAAGGGGAAACAAGGCTAAGGCACGACAACGCACGCTAGGCAATGCACGGCAAGGCAAGGAAAGGGTAACGCATGGGAAAGCACGGTCAGGCGAGGCAAGCCTAAGGCATGACAACGCAAGGCTAGGCAATGCACGGAAAGCAAGCAAAGAGTAACGGAACGCAAGGAAGGCAAGGGAAAGCAAGGGAAGGCAAGGGTAACGGAAGGAACGGCACGGCAAGGGTTAACAAGGCTAAGGCAGGACAACGCAGGGCTAGGCAATGCACGGCAAGGCAAGGAAAGAGTAACGGAAGGAAAGGAAGGCAAGGCAAAGCCAGGCAAGGCAAGTGTAACAAAAGGCACGCAACGGCAAGGGGAAACAAGGCTAAGGCACGACAACACACGGCTAGGAAATGCACGGCAAGGCAAGGAAAGGGTAACGCAAGGCAAGGCACGGTGAGGCTAGGCAAGGCTAATGCACGACAACGCAAGGCTAGGCAAGGCACGACAATGCAAGGAAAGCTTAAAGCAAAGGAAGGCACGGTCAGGCGAGATAAGGCTAAGGCACGACAAGGCAACGCTAGGCAATGCACGGAAGGCAAGCAAAGAGTAACGGAAGGTAAGGAAGGCAAGGGAAAGCAAAGAAAGGCAAGTGTAACGGAAGGAACGGCACGGCAAGGGGAAACAAGGCTAAGGCACGACAACGCAAGCTAGGCAATGCACCGCAAGGCAAGTAAAGGGTAACGCATGGGAAAGCACGGTCAGGCGAGGCAAGGCTAAGGAAAGTCAACGCAAGGCTAGGCAATGCACGGAAAGTAAGCAAGGAGTAACGGAATGCAAGGAAGGAAAGGGAAAGCAAAGAAAGGCAAGTGTAACGGAAGGAACGGCACGGCAAGGGGAAACAAGGCTAAGGCACGACAAGGCACGGCTAGGCAATTCACGGCAAGGCAAGCAAAGGGTAACGCAAGGAAAGGCACGGTGAGGCTAGGCAAGGCTAATGCACGAAAACGCAAGGCTAGGCGATGCACGACAATGCAAGGAAAGAGTAACGGAAGGTAAGGAAGGCAAGCGAAAGCAAGGAAAGGCAATGGTAACGGAAGGAACGGCACGGCAAGGGGAAACAAGGCTAAGGCACGACAACGCAGGGCTAGGCAATGCATGGCAATGCATGGAAAGGGTAACGCAGGGGAAGGCACGGTCAGGTGAGGCAAGGATACGGCACGACAATGCAAGGCTAGGCAATGCACGGCAAGGCTAGGAAAGAGTAACGGAAGGAAAGGAAGGCAAGTCAAAGCCAGGAAAGGCAAGTGTAACAAAAGGCACGCCACGGCAAGGGGAAACAAGGCTAAGGCACGACAACGCACGGCTAGGCAATGCACATCAAGGCAAGGAAAGGGTAACGCAAGGCAAGGCAAGGTGAGGCTAGGCAAGGCTAATGCACGACAACGCAAGGCTAGGCAATGCACGACAATGCAAGGAAAGCTTAAAGCAAAGGAAGGCACGGTCAGGCGAGATAAGGCTAAGGCACGACAACGCAAGGCTAGGCAATGCAGGGAAGGGAAGCAAAGAGTAACGGAAGGTAAGCAAGGCAAGGAAAAGCAAGGAAAGGCAAGGGTAACGGAAGGAACTGCACGGCAAGGGGAAACAAGGCTAAGGCACGGCAACGCAGGCTGTGCAATGCACGGCAAGGCAAGGAAAGGGTAACGCATGGGAAAGCACGTTCAGGCGAGGCAAGGCTAAGGCACGACAACGCAAGGCTAGGCAATGCACGGAAGGCAAGCAAAGAGTAACGGAAGGTAAGGAAGGCAAGGGAAAGCAAGGAAAGGCAAGTGTAACGGAAGGAACGGCACGGCAAGGGGAAACAAGGCTAAGGCACGACAACGCACGCTAGGCAATGCACGGCAAGGCAAGGAAAGGGTAACGCATGGGAAAGCACGGTCAGGCGATGCAAGGCTAAGGCATGACAACGCAAGGCTAGGCAATGCACGGAAAGCAAGCAAAGAGTAACGGAACGCAAGGAAGGCAAGGGAAAGCAAGGGAAGGCAAGGGTAACGGAAGGAACGGCACGGCAAGGGGTAAGAAGGCAAAGGCACGACAACGCAGGGCTAGGCAATGCACGGCAAGGCAAGGAAAGGGTAACGCAGGGGAAGGCACGGTCAGGTGAGGCAAGGATAAGGCACGACAATGCAAGGCTAGGCAATGCACGGCATGGCAAGTAAAGAGTAACGGAAGGAAAGGAAGGCAAGGCAAAGCCAGGCAAGGCAAGTGTAACAAAAGGCACGCAACGGCAAGGGGAAACAAGGCTAAGGCACGACAACACACGGCTAGGAAATGCACGGCAAGGCAAGGAAAGGGTAACGCAAGGCAAGGCACGGTGAGGCTAGGCAAGGCTAATGCACGACAACGCAAGGCTAGGCAATGCACGACAATGCAAGTAAAGCTTAAAGCAAAGGAAGGCACGGTCAGGCGAGATAAGGCTAAGGCACGACAACGCAAGGCTAGGCAATGCACGGAAGGCAAGCAAAGAGTAACGGAAGGTAAGGAAGGCAAGGGAAAGCAAAGAAAGGCAAGTGTAACGGAAGGAACGGCACGGCAAGGGGAAACAAGGCTATGGCACGACAACGCACGCTAGGCAATGCACGGGAAGGCAAGGAAAGGGTAACGCAAGGCAAGGCACTGTGAGGCAAGACAAGGCAAATGCACGACAACGCACGGCTAGGCAATGCACGGCAAGGCAAGGAAAGGGTACCGCAAGGCAAGGCACGGTCAGGCGAGGCAAGGCTAAGGAACGACAACGCAAGGCTAGGCAATGCACGACAATGCAAGGAAAGCTTAAAGCAAAGGAAGGCACGGTCAGGCGACATAAGGCTAAGGCACGACAACGCAAGGCTAGGCAATGCACGGAAGGCAAGCAAAGAGTAACGGAAGGTAAGGAAGGCAAGGGAAAGCAAAGAAAGGCAAGTGTAACGGAAGGAACGGCACGGCAAGGGGAAACAAGGCTAAGGCACGACAACGCACGCTAGGCAATGCACGGCAAGGCAAGGAAAGGGTAACGCATGGGAAAGCACGGTCAGGCGAGGCAAGCCTAAGGCATGACAACGCAAGGCTAGGCAATGCACGGAAAGCAAGCAAAGAGTAACGGAACGCAAGGAAGGCAAGGGAAAGCAAGGGAAGGCAAGGGTAACGGAAGGAACGGCACGGCAAGGGTTAACAAGGCTAAGGCAGGACAACGCAGGGCTAGGCAATGCACGGCAAGGCAAGGAAAGAGTAACGGAAGGAAAGGAAGGCAAGGCAAAGCCAGGCAAGGCAAGTGTAACAAAAGGCACGCAACGGCAAGGGGAAACAAGGCTAAGGCACGACAACACACGGCTAGGAAATGCACGGCAAGGCAAGGAAAGGGTAACGCAAGGCAAGGCACGGTGAGGCTAGGCAAGGCTAATGCACGACAACGCAAGGCTAGGCAATGCACGACAATGCAAGGAAAGCTTAAAGCAAAGGAAGGCACGGTCAGGCGAGATAAGGCTAAGGCACGACAAGGCAAGGCTAGGCAATGCACGGAAGGCAAGCAAAGAGTAACGGAAGGTAAGGAAGGCAAGGGAAAGCAAAGAAAGGCAAGTGTAACGGAAGGAACGGCACGGCAAGGGGAAACAAGGCTAAGGCACGACAACGCAAGCTAGGCAATGCACCGCAAGGCAAGTAAAGGGTAACGCATGGGAAAGCACGGTCAGGCGAGGCAAGGCTAAGGAAAGTCAACGCAAGGCTAGGCAATGCACGGAAAGTAAGCAAGGAGTAACGGAATGCAAGGAAGGAAAGGGAAAGCAAAGAAAGGCAAGTGTAACGGAAGGAACGGCACGGCAAGGGGAAACAAGGCTAAGGCACGACAAGGCACGGCTAGGCAATTCACGGCAAGGCAAGCAAAGGGTAACGCAAGGAAAGGCACGGTGAGGCTAGGCAAGGCTACTGCACGAAAACGCAAGGCTAGGCGATGCACGACAATGCAAGGAAAGAGTAACGGAAGGTAAGGAAGGCAAGCGAAAGCAAGGAAAGGCAATGGTAACGGAAGGAACGGCACGGCAAGGGGAAACAAGGCTAAGGCACGACAACGCAGGGCTAGGCAATGCATGGCAATGCATGGAAAGGGTAACGCAGGGGAAGGCACGGTCAGGTGAGGCAAGGATACGGCACGACAATGCAAGGCTAGGCAATGCACGGCAAGGCTAGGAAAGAGTAACGGAAGGAAAGGAAGGCAAGTCAAAGCCAGGAAAGGCAAGTGTAACAAAAGGCACGCCACGGCAAGGGGAAACAAGGCTAAGGCACGACAACGCACGGCTAGGCAATGCACATCAAGGCAAGGAAAGGGTAACGCAAGGCAAGGCAAGGTGAGGCTAGGCAAGGCTAATGCACGACAACGCAAGGCTAGGCAATGCACGACAATGCAAGGAAAGCTTAAAGCAAAGGAAGGCACGGTCAGGCGAGATAAGGCTAAGGCACGACAACGCAAGGCTAGGCAATGCAGGGAAGGGAAGCAAAGAGTAACGGAAGGTAAGCAAGGCAAGGAAAAGCAAGGAAAGGCAAGGGTAACGGAAGGAACTGCACGGCAAGGGGAAACAAGGCTAAGGCACGGCAACGCAGGCTGTGCAATGCACGGCAAGGCAAGGAAAGGGTAACGCATGGGAAAGCACGTTCAGGCGAGGCAAGGCTAAGGCACGACAACGCAAGGCTAGGCAATGCACGGAAGGCAAGCAAAGAGTAACGGAAGGTAAGGAAGGCAAGGGAAAGCAAGGAAAGGCAAGTGTAACGGAAGGAACGGCACGGCAAGGGGAAACAAGGCTAAGGCACGACAACGCACGCTAGGCAATGCACGGCAAGGCAAGGAAAGGGTAACGCATGGGAAAGCACGGTCAGGCGATGCAAGGCTAAGGCATGACAACGCAAGGCTAGGCAATGCACGGAAAGCAAGCAAAGAGTAACGGAACGCAAGGAAGGCAAGGGAAAGCAAGGGAAGGCAAGGGTAACGGAAGGAACGGCACGGCAAGGGGTAAGAAGGCAAAGGCACGACAACGCAGGGCTAGGCAATGCACGGCAAGGCAAGGAAAGGGTAACGCAGGGGAAGGCACGGTCAGGTGAGGCAAGGATAAGGCACGACAATGCAAGGCTAGGCAATGCACGGCATGGCAAGTAAAGAGTAACGGAAGGAAAGGAAGGCAAGGCAAAGCCAGGCAAGGCAAGTGTAACAAAATGCACGCAACGGCAAGGGGAAACAAGGCTAAGGCACGACAACACACGGCTAGGAAATGCACGGCAAGGCAAGGAAAGGGTAACGCAAGGCAAGGCACGGTGAGGCTAGGCAAGGCTAATGCACGACAACGCAAGGCTAGGCAATGCACGACAATGCAAGTAAAGCTTAAAGCAAAGGAAGGCACGGTCAGGCGAGATAAGGCTAAGGCACGACAACGCAAGGCTAGGCAATGCACGGAAGGCAAGCAAAGAGTAACGGAAGGTAAGGAAGGCAAGGGAAAGCAAAGAAAGGCAAGTGTAACGGAAGGAACGGCACGGCAAGGGGAAACAAGGCTATGGCACGACAACGCACGCTAGGCAATGCACGGGAAGGCAAGGAAAGGGTAACGCATGGGAAAGCACGGTCAGGCTAGGCAAGGCTAATTCACGACAACGCAAGGCTAGGCAATGCACGACAATGCAAGGAAAGCTTAAAGCAAAGGAAGGCACGGTCAGACTAGATAAGGCTAAGGCACGACAACGCAAGGCTAGGCAATGCACGGAAGGCAAGCAAAGAGTAACGGAAGGTAAGGAAGGCAAGGGAAAGCAAAGAAAGGCAAGTGTAACGGAAGGAACGGCACGGCAAGGGGAAACAAGGCTATGGCACGACAACGCACGCTAGGCAATGCACGGGAAGGCAAGGAAAGGGTAACGCAAGGCAAGGCACTGTGAGGCAAGACAAGGCAAATGCACGACAACGCACGGCTAGGCAATGCACGGCAAGGCAAGGAAAGGGTACCGCAAGGCAAGGCACGGTCAGGCGAGGCAAGGCTAAGGAACGACAACGCAAGGCTAGGCAATGCACGACAATGCAAGGAAAGCTTAAAGCAAAGGAAGGCACGGTCAGGCGAGATAAGGCTAAGGCACGACAACGCAAGGCTAGGCAATGCACGGAAGGCAAGCAAAGAGTAACGGAAGGTAAGGAAGGCAAGGGAAAGCAAAGAAAGGCAAGTGTAACGGAAGGAACGGCACGGCAAGGGGAAACAAGGCTAAGGCACGACAACGCACGCTAGGCAATGCACGGCAAGGCAAGGAAAGGGTAACGCATGGGAAAGCACGGTCAGGCGAGGCAAGCCTAAGGCATGACAACGCAAGGCTAGGCAATGCACGGAAAGCAAGCAAAGAGTAACGGAACGCAAGGAAGGCAAGGGAAAGCAAGGGAAGGCAAGGGTAACGGAAGGAACGGCACGGCAAGGGTTAACAAGGCTAAGGCACGACAACGCAGGGCTAGGCAATGCACGGCAAGGCAAGGAAAGAGTAACGGAAGGAAAGGAAGGCAAGGCAAAGCCAGGCAAGGCAAGTGTAACAAAAGGCACGCAACGGCAAGGGGAAACAAGGCTAAGGCCCGACAACACACGGCTAGGAAATGCACGGCAAGGCAAGGAAAGGGTAACGCAAGGCAAGGCACGGTGAGGCTAGGCAAGGCTAATGCACGACAACGCAAGGCTAGGCAAGGCACGACAATGCAAGGAAAGCTTAAAGCAAAGGCTTAAAGCAAAGGAAGGCACGGTCAGGCGAGATAAGGCTAAGGCACGACAAGGCAAGGCTAGGCAATGCACGGAAGGCAAGCAAAGAGTAACGGAAGGTAAGGAAGGCAAGGGAAAGCAAAGAAAGGCAAGTGTAACGGAAGGAACGGCACGGCAAGGGGAAACAAGGCTAAGGCACGACAACGCAAGCTAGGCAATGCACCGCAAGGCAAGTAAAGGGTAACGCATGGGAAAGCACGGTCAGGCGAGGCAAGGCTAAGGAAAGTCAACGCAAGGCTAGGCAATGCACGGAAAGTAAGCAAGGAGTAACGGAATGCAAGGAAGGAAAGGGAAAGCAAAGAAAGGCAAGTGTAACGGAAGGAACGGCACGGCAAGGGGAAACAAGGCTAAGGCACGACAAGGCACGGCTAGGCAATTCACGGCAAGGCAAGCAAAGGGTAACGCAAGGAAAGGCACGGTGAGGCTAGGCAAGGCTAATGCACGAAAACGCAAGGCTAGGCGATGCACGACAATGCAAGGAAAGAGTAACGGAAGGTAAGGAAGGCAAGCGAAAGCAAGGAAAGGCAATGGTAACGGAAGGAACGGCACGGCAAGGGGAAACAAGGCTAAGGCACGACAACGCAGGGCTAGGCAATGCATGGCAATGCAAGGAAAGGGTAACGCAGGGGAAGGCACGGTCAGGTGAGGCAAGGATACGGCACGACAATGCAAGGCTAGGCAATGCACGGCAAGGCTAGGAAAGAGTAACGGAAGGAAAGGAAGGCAAGTCAAAGCCAGGAAAGGCAAGTGTAACAAAAGGCACGCCACGGCAAGGGGAAACAAGGCTAAGGCACGACAACGCACGGCTAGGCAATGCACATCAAGGCAAGGAAAGGGTAACGCAAGGCAAGGCAAGGTGAGGCTAGGCAAGGCTAATGCACGACAACGCAAGGCTAGGCAATGCACGACAATGCAAGGAAAGCTTAAAGCAAAGGAAGGCACGGTCAGGCGAGATAAGGCTAAGGCACGACAACGCAAGGCTAAGCAATGCAGGGAAGGGAAGCAAAGAGTAACGGAAGGTAAGCAAGGCAAGGAAAAGCAAGGAAAGGCAAGGGTAACGGAAGGAACTGCACGGCAAGGGGAAACAAGGCTAAGGCACGGCAACGCAGGCTGTGCAATGCACGGCAAGGCAAGGAAAGGGTAACGCATGGGAAAGCACGTTCAGGCGAGGCAAGGCTAAGGCACGACAACGCAAGGCTAGGCAATGCACGGAAGGCAAGCAAAGAGTAACGGAAGGTAAGGAAGGCAAGGGAAAGCAAGGAAAGGCAAGTGTAACGGAAGGAACGGCACGGCAAGGGGAAACAAGGCTAAGGCACGACAACGCACGCTAGGCAATGCACGGCAAGGCAAGGAAAGAGTAACGGAACGCAAGGAAGGCAAGGGAAAGCAAGGGAAGGCAAGGGTAACGGAAGGAACGGCACGGCAAGGGGTAAGAAGGCTAAGGCACGACAACGCAGGGCTAGGCAATGCACGGCAAGGCAAGGAAAGGGTAAGGCAGGGGAAGGCACGGTCAGGTGAGGCAAGGATAAGGCACGACAATGCAAGGCTAGGCAATGCACGGCATGGCAAGTAAAGAGTAACGGAAGGAAAGGAAGGCAAGGCAAAGCCAGGCAAGGCAAGTGTAACAAAAGGCACGCAACGGCAAGGGGAAACAAGGCTAAGGCACGACAACACACGGCTAGGAAATGCACGGCAAGGCAAGGAAAGGGTAACGCAAGGCAAGGCACGGTGAGGCTAGGCAAGGCTAATGCACGACAACGCAAGGCTAGGCAATGCACGACAATGCAAGTAAAGCTTAAAGCAAAGGAAGGCACGGTCAGGCGAGATAAGGCTAAGGCACGACAACGCAAGGCTAGGCAATGCACGGAAGGCAAGCAAAGAGTAACGGAAGGTAAGGAAGGCAAGGGAAAGCACAGAAAGGCAACTGTAACGGAAGGAACGGCACTGTAAGGGGTAACAAGGCTAAGGCACGGCAACGCAGGGCTAGGCAATGCACGGCAAGGCAAGGAAAGGGTAACGCAGGGGAAGGCACGGTCAGGTGAGGCAAGGATAAGGCACGACAATGCAAGGCTAGGCAATGCACGACAAGGCAAGTAAAGAGTAACGGAAGGAAAGGAAGGCAAGGCAAAGCCAGGCAAGGCAAGTGTAACAAAAGGCACGCCACGGCAAGGGGAATCAAGGCTAAGGCACGACAACGCACGGCTAGGCAATGCACGGCAAGGCAAGGAAAGGGTAACGCAACGCAAGGCACGGTGAGGCTAGGCAAGGCTAATGCACGACAACGCAAGGCTAGGCAATGCACGACAATACAAGGAAAGCTTAAAGCAAAGGAAGGCACGGTCAGGCGAGATAAGGCTAAGGCACGACAACGCAAGGCTAGGCAATGCACGGAAGGCAAGCAAAGAGTAACGGAAGGTAAGGAAGGCAAGGGAAAGCAAGGAAAGGCAAGTGTAACGGAAGGAACGGCACGGCAAGGGGAAACAAGGCTAAGGCACGACAACGCACGTTAGGCAATGCACGGCAAGGCAAGGAAAGGGTAACGCATGGGAAAGCACGGTCAGGCTAGGCAAGGCTAATTCACGACAACGCAAGGCTAGGCAATGCACGACAATGCAAGGAAAGCTTAAAGCAAAGGAAGGCACGGTCAGACGAGATAAGGCTAAGGCACGACAACGCAAGGCTAGGCAATGCACGGAAGGCAAGCAAAGAGTAACGGAAGGTAAGGAAGGCAAGGGAAAGCAAAGAAAGGCAAGTGTAACGGAAGGAACGGCACGGCAAGGGGAAACAAGGCTATGGCACGACAACGCACGCTAGGCAATGCACGGGAAGGCAAGGAAAGGGTAACGCAAGGCAAGGCACTGTGAGGCAAGACAAGGCAAATGCACGACAACGCACGGCTAGGCAATGCACGGCAAGGCAAGGAAAGGGTACCGCAAGGCAAGGCACGGTCAGGCGAGGCAAGGCTAAGGAACGACAACGCAAGGCTAGGCAATGCACGACAATGCAAGTAAAGCTTAAAGCAAAGGAAGGCACGGTCAGGCGAGATAAGGCTAAGGCACGACAACGCAAGGCTAGGCAATGCACGGAAGGCAAGCAAAGAGTAACGGAAGGTAAGGAAGGCAAGGGAAAGCAAAGAAAGGCAAGTGTAACGGAAGGAACGGCACGGCAAGGGGAAACAAGGCTAAGGCACGACAACGCACGCTAGGCAATGCACGGCAAGGCAAGGAAAGGGTAACGCATGGGAAAGCACGGTCAGGCGAGGCAAGCCTAAGGCATGACAACGCAAGGCTAGGCAATGCACGGAAAGCAAGCAAAGAGTAACGGAACGCAAGGAAGGCAAGGGAAAGCAAGGGAAGGCAAGGGTAACGGAAGGAACGGCACGGCAAGGGTTAACAAGGCTAAGGCACGACAACGCAGGGCTAGGCAATGCACGGCAAGGCAAGGAAAGAGTAACGGAAGGAAAGGAAGGCAAGGCAAAGCCAGGCAAGGCAAGTGTAACAAAAGGCACGCAACGGCAAGGGGAAACAAGGCTAAGGCACGACAACACACGGCTAGGAAATGCACGGCAAGGCAAGGAAAGGGTAACGCAAGGCAAGGCACGGTGAGGCTAGGCAAGGCTAATGCACGACAACGCAAGGCTAGGCAAGGCACGACAATGCAAGGAAAGCTTAAAGCAAAGGAAGGCACGGTCAGGCGAGATAAGGCTAAGGCACGACAAGGCAAGGCTAGGCAATGCACGGAAGGCAAGCAAAGAGTAACGGAAGGTAAGGAAGGCAAGGGAAAGCAAAGAAAGGCAAGTGTAACGGAAGGAACGGCACGGCAAGGGGAAACAAGGCTAAGGCACGACAACGCAAGCTAGGCAATGCACCGCAAGGCAAGTAAAGGGTAACGCATGGGAAAGCACGGTCAGGCGAGGCAAGGCTAAGGAAAGTCAACGCAAGGCTAGGCAATGCACGGAAAGTAAGCAAGGAGTAACGGAATGCAAGGAAGGAAAGGGAAAGCAAAGAAAGGCAAGTGTAACGGAAGGAACGGCACGGCAAGGGGAAACAAGGCTAAGGCACGACAAGGCACGGCTAGGCAATTCACGGCAAGGCAAGCAAAGGGTAACGCAAGGAAAGGCACGGTGAGGCTAGGCAAGGCTAATGCACGAAAACGCAAGGCTAGGCGATGCACGACAATGCAAGGAAAGAGTAACGGAAGGTAAGGAAGGCAAGCGAAAGCAAGGAAAGGCAATGGTAACGGAAGGAACGGCACGGCAAGGGGAAACAAGGCTAAGGCACGACAACGCAGGGCTAGGCAATGCATGGCAATGCAAGGAAAGGGTAACGCAGGGGAAGGCACGGTCAGGTGAGGCAAGGATACGGCACGACAATGCAAGGCTAGGCAATGCACGGCAAGGCTAGGAAAGAGTAACGGAAGGAAAGGAAGGCAAGTCAAAGCCAGGAAAGGCAAGTGTAACAAAAGGCACGCCACGGCAAGGGGAAACAAGGCTAAGGCACGACAACGCACGGCTAGGCAATGCACATCAAGGCAAGGAAAGGGTAACGCAAGGCAAGGCAAGGTGAGGCTAGGCAAGGCTAATGCACGACAACGCAAGGCTAGGCAATGCACGACAATGCAAGGAAAGCTTAAAGCAAAGGAAGGCACGGTCAGGCGAGATAAGGCTAAGGCACGACAACGCAAGGCTAAGCAATGCAGGGAAGGGAAGCAAAGAGTAACGGAAGGTAAGCAAGGCAAGGAAAAGCAAGGAAAGGCAAGGGTAACGGAAGGAACTGCACGGCAAGGGGAAACAAGGCTAAGGCACGGCAACGCAGGCTGTGCAATGCACGGCAAGGCAAGGAAAGGGTAACGCATGGGAAAGCACGTTCAGGCGAGGCAAGGCTAAGGCACGACAACGCAAGGCTAGGCAATGCACGGAAGGCAAGCAAAGAGTAACGGAAGGTAAGGAAGGCAAGGGAAAGCAAGGAAAGGCAAGTGTAACGGAAGGAACGGCACGGCAAGGGGAAACAAGGCTAAGGCACGACAACGCACGCTAGGCAATGCACGGCAAGGCAAGGAAAGGGTAACGCATGGGAAAGCACGGTCAGGCGATGCAAGGCTAAGGCATGACAACGCAAGGCTAGGCAATGCACGGAAAGCAAGCAAAGAGTAACGGAACGCAAGGAAGGCAAGGGAAAGCAAGGGAAGGCAAGGGTAACGGAAGGAACGGCACGGCAAGGGGTAAGAAGGCAAAGGCACGACAACGCAGGGCTAGGCAATGCACGGCAAGGCAAGGAAAGGGTAAGGCAGGGGAAGGCACGGTCAGGTGAGGCAAGGATAAGGCACGACAATGCAAGTCTAGGCAATGCACGGCATGGCAAGTAAAGAGTAACGGAAGGAAAGGAAGGCAAGGCAAAGCCAGGCAAGGCAAGTGTAACAAAAGGCACGCAACGGCAAGGGGAAACAAGGCTAAGGCACGACAACACACGGCTAGGCAATGCACGGCAAGGCAAGGAAAGGGTAACGCAAGGCAAGGCACGGTGAGGCTAGGCAAGGCTAATGCACGACAACGCAAGGCTAGGCAATGCACGACAATGCAAGTAAAGCTTAAAGCAAAGGAAGGCACGGTCAGGCGAGATAAGGCTAAGGCACGACAACGCAAGGCTAGGCAATGCACGGAAGGCAAGCAAAGAGTAACGGAAGGTAAGGAAGGCAAGGGAAAGCAAAGAAAGGCAAGTGTAACGGAAGGAACGGCACGGCAAGGGGAAACAAGGCTATGGCACGACAACGCACGCTAGGCAATGCACGGGAAGGCAAGGAAAGGGTAACGCAAGGCAAGGCACGGTGAGGCAAGACAAGGCAAATGCACGACAACGCACGGCTAGGCAATGCACGGCAAGGCAAGGAAAGGGTACCGCAAGGCAAGGCACGGTCAGGCGAGGCAAGGCTAAGGAACGACAACGCAAGGCTAGGCAATGCACGACAATGCAAGGAAAGCTTAAAGCAAAGGAAGGCACGGTCAGGCGAGATAAGGCTAAGGCACGACAAGGCAAGGCTAGGCAATGCACGGAAGGCAAGCAAAGAGTAACGGAAGGTAAGGAAGGCAAGGGAAAGCAAAGAAAGGCAAGTGTAACGGAAGGAACGGCACGGCAAGGGGAAACAAGGCTAAGGCACGACAACGCACGCTAGGCAATGCACGGCAAGGCAAGGAAAGGGTAACGCATGGGAAAGCACGGTCAGGCGAGGCAAGCCTAAGGCATGACAACGCAAGGCTAGGCAATGCACGGAAAGCAAGCAAAGAGTAACGGAACGCAAGGAAGGCAAGGGAAAGCAAGGGAAGGCAAGGGTAACGGAAGGAACGGCACGGCAAGGGGTAACAAGGCTAAGGCACGACAACGCAGGGCTAGGCAATGCACGGCAAGGCAAGGAAAGAGTAACGGAAGGAAAGGAAGGCAAGGCAAAGCCAGGCAAGGCAAGTGTAACAAAAGGCACGCCACGGCTAGGGGAATCAAGGCTAAGGCACGACAACGCACGGCTAGGCAATGCACGGCAAGGCAAGGAAAGGGTAACGCAAGGCAAGGAACGGTGAGGCTAGGCAAGGCTAATGCACGACAACGCAAGGCTAGGCAGTGCACGACAATGCAAGTAAAGCTTAAAGCAAAGGAAGGCACGGTCAGGCGAGATAAGGCTAAGGCACGACAACGCAAGGCTAGGCAATGCACGGAAGGCAAGCAAAGAGTAACGGAAGGTAAGGAAGGCAAGGGAAAGCACAGAAAGGCAACTGTAACGGAAGGAACGGCACTGTAAGGGGTAACAAGGCTAAGGCACGGCAACGCAGGGCTAGGCAATGCACGGCAAGGCAAGGAAAGGGTAACGCAGGGGAAGGCACGGTCAGGTGAGGCAAGGATAAGGCACGACAATGCAAGGCTAGGCAATGCACGACAAGGCAAGTAAAGAGTAACGGAAGGAAAGGAAGGCAAGGCAAAGCCAGGCAAGGCAAGTGTAACAAAAGGCACGCCACGGCAAGGGGAATCAAGGCTAAGGCACGACAACGCACGGCTAGGCAATGCACGGCAAGGCAAGGAAAGGGTTACGCAACGCAAGGCACGGTGAGGCTAGGCAAGGCTAATGCACGACAACGCAAGGCTAGGCAATGCACGACAATGCAAGGAAAGCTTAAAGCAAAGGAAGGCACGGTCAGGCGAGATAAGGCTAAGGCACGACAACGCAAGGCTAGGCAATGCACGGAAGGCAAGCAAAGAGTAACGGAAGGTAAGGAAGGCAAGGGAAGGCAAAGAAAGGCAAGTGTAACGGAAGGAATGGCACGGCAAAGGGAAACAAGGCTAAGGCACGACAACGCACGCTAGGCAATGCACGGCAAGGCAAGGAAAGGGTAACGCATGGGAAAGCACAGCAGGCGAGGCAAGCCTAAGGCATGACAACGCAAGGCTAGGCAATGCACGGAAAGCAAGCAAAGAGTAACGGAACGCAATGAAGGCAAGGGAAAGCAAGGGAAGGCAAGGGTAACGGAAGGAACGGCACGGCAAGGGGTAACAAGGCTAAGGCTCGACAACGCAGGGCTAGGCAATGCACGGCAAGGCAAGGAAAGAGTAACGGAAGGAAAGGAAGGCAAGGCAAAGCCAGGCAAGGCAAGTGTAACAAAAGGCAGGCAACGGCAAGGGGAAACAAGGCTAAGGCACGACAACACCCGGCTAGGAAATGCACGGCAAGGCAAGGAAAGGGTAACGCAAGGCAAGGCACGGTGAGGCTAGGCAAGGCTAATGCACGACAACGCAAGGCTAGGCAAGGCACGACAATGCAAGTAAAGCTTAAAGCAAAGGAAGGCACGGTCAGGCGAGATAAGGCTAAGGAACGACAACGCAAGGCTAGGCAATGCAGGGAAGGCAAGCAAAGAGTAACGGAAGGTAAGGAAGGCAAGGGAAAGCAAGGAAAGGCAATGGTAACGGAAGGAACGGCACGGCAAGGGGAAACAAGTCTAAGGCACGACAACTCACGCTAGGCAATGCACGGCAAGGCAAGGAAAGGGTAACGCATGGGAAAGCACGGTCAGGGGAGGCAAGGCTAAGGCACGACAACGCAAGGCTAGGCAATTCAGGGAAGGCAAGCAAAGAGTAACGGAAGGTAAGGAAGGCAAGGAAAAGCAAGGAAAGGCAAGGGTAACGGAAGGAACGGCACGGCAAGGGGGAAGAAGTCTAAGGCACGACACCAAACGCTAGGCAATGAACGGCAAGGCAAGGAAAAGGTAACGCATGGGAAAGCACGGTCAGGCGAGGCAAGGCTAAGGCACGACAACGCAAGGCTAGGCAATGCACGGAAGGCAAGCAAAGAGTAAGGGAAGGTAAGGAAGGCAAGGGAAAGCAAGGGAAGGCAAGGGTAACGGAAGGAACGGCACGGCAAGGGGTAAGAAGGCTAAGGCACGACAACGCAGGGCTAGGCAATGCACGGCAAGGCAAGGAAAGGGTAACGCAGGGGAAGGCACGGTCAGGTGAGGCAAGGATAAGGCACGACAATGCAAGGCTAGGCAATGCACGGCAAGGCAAGTAAAGAGTAACGGAAGGAAAGGAAGGCAAGGCAAAGCCAGGCAAGGCAAGTGTAACAAAAGGCACGCCACGGCAAGGGGAATCAAGGCTAAGGCACGACAACGCACGGCTAGGCAATGCACGGCAAGGCAAGGAAAGGGTAACGCAAGGCAAGGCACGGTGAGGCTAGGCAAGGCTAATGCACGACAACGCAAGGCTAGGCAATGCACGACAATGCAAGGAAAGCTTAAAGCAAAGGAAGGCACGGTCAGGCGAGATAAGGCTAAGGCACGACAACGCAAGGCTAGGCAATGCACGGAAGGCAAGCAAAGAGTAACGGAAGGTTAAGGAAGGCAAGGGAAAACAAAGAAAGGCAAGTGTAACGGAAGGAACGGCACGGCAAGGGGAAACAAGGCTAAGGCACGACAACGCACGCTAGGCAATGCACGGCAAGGCAAGGAAAGGGTAACGCATGGGAAAGCACGGTCAGGCGAGGCAAGCCTAAGGCATGACAACGCAAGGCTAGGCAATGCACGGAAAGCAAGCAAAGAGTAACGGAACGCAAGGAAGGCAAGGGAAAGCAAGGGAAGGCAAGGGTAACGGAAGGAACGGCACGGCAAGGGGTAACAAGGCTAAGGCACGACAACGCAGGGCTAGGCAATGCACGGCAAGGCAAGGAAAGAGTAACGGAAGGAAAGGAAGGCAAGGCAAAGCCAGGCAAGGCAAGTGTAACAAAAGGCACGCAACGGCAAGGGGAAACAAGGCTAAGGCACGACAACACACGGCTAGGAAATGCACGGCAAGGCAAGGAAAGGGTAACGCAAGGCAAGGCACGGTGAGGCTAGGCAAGGCTAATGCACGACAACGCAAGGCTAGGCAATGCACGAATATGCAAGTAAAGCTTAAAGCAAAGGAAGGCACGGTCAGGCGAGATAAGGCTAAGGCACGACAAGGCAAGGCTAGGCAATGCACGGAAGGCAAGCAAAGAGTAACGGAAGGTAAGGAAGGCAAGGGAAAGCAAAGAAAGGCAAGTGTAACGGAAGGAACGGCACGGCAAGGGGAAACAAGGCTAAGGCACGACAAGGCACGCTAGGCAATGCACGGCAAGGCAAGGAAAGGGTAAAGCATGGGAAAGCACGGTCAGGCGAGGCAAGGCTAAGGAAAGCCAACGCAAGTCTAGGCAATGCACGGAAAGCAAGCAAGGAGTAACGGAATGCAAGGAAGGAAAGGGAAAGCAAGGGAAGGGAAGGGTAACGGAAGGAACGGCACGGCAAGGGGAAACAAGGCTAAGGCACGACAACGCACGCTAGGCAATGCACGGCAAGGCAAGGAAAGGGTAACGCATGGGAAAGCACGGTCAGGCGATGCAAGGCTAAGGCATGACAACGCAAGGCTAGGCAATGCACGGAAAGCAAGCAAAGAGTAACGGAACGCAAGGAAGGCAAGGGAAAGCAAGGGAAGGCAAGGGTAACGGAAGGAACGGCACGGCAAGGGGTAAGAAGGCAAAGGCACGACAACGCAGGGCTAGGCAATGCACGGCAAGTCAAGGAAAGGGTAACGCAGGGGAAGGCACGGTCAGGTGAGGCAAGGATAAGGCACGACAATGCAAGGCTAGGCAATGCACGGCATGGCAAGTAAAGAGTAACGGAAGGAAAGGAAGGCAAGGCAAAGCCAGGCAAGGCAAGTGTAACAAAAGGCACGCAACGGCAAGGGGAAACAAGGCTAAGGCACGACAACACACGGCTAGGAAATGCACGGCAAGGCAAGGAAAGGGTAACGCAAGGCAAGGCACGGTGAGGCTAGGCAAGGCTAATGCACGACAACGCAAGGCTAGGCAATGCACGACAATGCAAGTAAAGCTTAAAGCAAAGGAAGGCACGGTCAGGCGAGATAAGGCTAAGGCACGACAACGCAAGGCTAGGCAATGCACGGAAGGCAAGCAAAGTGTAACGGAAGGTAAGGAAGGCAAGGGAAAGCAAAGAAAGGCAAGTGTAACGGAAGGAACGGCACGGCAAGGGGAAACAAGGCTATGGCACGACAACGCACGCTAGGCAATGCACGGGAAGGCAAGGAAAGGGTAACGCAAGGCAAGGCACTGTGAGGCAAGACAAGGCAAATGCACGACAACGCACGGCTAGGCAATGCACGGCAAGGCAAGTAAAGGGTACCGCAAGGCAAGGCATGGTCAGGCGAGGCAAGGCTAAGGAACGACAACGCAAGGCTAGGCAATGCACGACAATGCAAGGAAAGCTTAAAGCAAAGGAAGGCACGGTCAGGCGAGATAAGGCTAAGGCACGACAACGCAAGGCTAGGCAATGCACGGAAGGCAAGCAAAGAGTAACGGAAGGTAAGGAAGGCAAGGGAAAGCAAAGAAAGGCAAGTGTAACGGAAGGAACGGCACGGCAAGGGGAAACAAGGCTAAGGCACGACAACGCACGCTAGGCAATGCACGGCAAGGCAAGGAAAGGGTAACGCATGGGAAAGCACGGTCAGGCGAGGCAAGCCTAAGGCATGACAACGCAAGGCTAGGCAATGCACGGAAAGCAAGCAAAGAGTAACGGAACGCAAGGAAGGCAAGGGAAAGCAAGGGAAGGCAAGGGTAACGGAAGGAACGGCACGGCAAGGGTTAACAAGGCTAAGGCAGGACAACGCAGGGCTAGGCAATGCACGGCAAGGCAAGGAAAGAGTAACGGAAGGAAAGGAAGGCAAGGCAAAGCCAGGCAAGGCAAGTGTAACAAAAGGCACGCAACGGCAAGGGGAAACAAGGCTAAGGCACGACAACACACGGCTAGGAAATGCACGGCAAGGCAAGGAAAGGGTAACGCAAGGCAAGGCACGGTGAGGCTAGGCAAGGCTAATGCACGACAACGCAAGGCTAGGCAAGGCACGACAATGCAAGGAAAGCTTAAAGCAAAGGAAGGCACGGTCAGGCGAGATAAGGCTAAGGCACGACAAGGCAACGCTAGGCAATGCACGGAAGGCAAGCAAAGAGTAACGGAAGGTAAGGAAGGCAAGGGAAAGCAAAGAAAGGCAAGTGTAACGGAAGGAACGGCACGGCAAGGGGAAACAAGGCTAAGGCACGACAACGCAAGCTAGGCAATGCACCGCAAGGCAAGTAAAGGGTAACGCATGGGAAAGCACGGTCAGGCGAGGCAAGGCTAAGGAAAGTCAACGCAAGGCTAGGCAATGCACGGAAAGTAAGCAAGGAGTAACGGAATGCAAGGAAGGAAAGGGAAAGCAAAGAAAGGCAAGTGTAACGGAAGGAACGGCACGGCAAGGGGAAACAAGGCTAAGGCACGACAAGGCACGGCTAGGCAATTCACGGCAAGGCAAGCAAAGGGTAACGCAAGGAAAGGCACGGTGAGGCTAGGCAAGGCTAATGCACGAAAACGCAAGGCTAGGCGATGCACGACAATGCAAGGAAAGAGTAACGGAAGGTAAGGAAGGCAAGCGAAAGCAAGGAAAGGCAATGGTAACGGAAGGAACGGCACGGCAAGGGGAAACAAGGCTAAGGCACGACAACGCAGGGCTAGGCAATGCATGGCAATGCAAGGAAAGGGTAACGCAGGGGAAGGCACGGTCAGGTGAGGCAAGGATACGGCACGACAATGCAAGGCTAGGCAATGCACGGCAAGGCTAGGAAAGAGTAACGGAAGGAAAGGAAGGCAAGTCAAAGCCAGGAAAGGCAAGTGTAACAAAAGGCACGCCACGGCAAGGGGAAACAAGGCTAAGGCACGACAACGCACGGCTAGGCAATGCACATCAAGGCAAGGAAAGGGTAACGCAAGGCAAGGCAAGGTGAGGCTAGGCAAGGCTAATGCACGACAACGCAAGGCTAGGCAATGCACGACAATGCAAGGAAAGCTTAAAGCAAAGGAAGGCACGGTCAGGCGAGATAAGGCTAAGGCACGACAACGCAAGGCTAGGCAATGCAGGGAAGGGAAGCAAAGAGTAACGGAAGGTAAGCAAGGCAAGGAAAAGCAAGGAAAGGCAAGGGTAACGGAAGGAACTGCACGGCAAGGGGAAACAAGGCTAAGGCACGGCAACGCAGGCTGTGCAATGCACGGCAAGGCAAGGAAAGGGTAACGCATGGGAAAGCACGTTCAGGCGAGGCAAGGCTAAGGCACGACAACGCAAGGCTAGGCAATGCACGGAAGGCAAGCAAAGAGTAACGGAAGGTAAGGAAGGCAAGGGAAAGCAAGGAAAGGCAAGTGTAACGGAAGGAACGGCACGGCAAGGGGAAACAAGGCTAAGGCACGACAACGCACGCTAGGCAATGCACGGCAAGGCAAGGAAAGGGTAACGCATGGGAAAGCACGGTCAGGCGATGCAAGGCTAAGGCATGACAACGCAAGGCTAGGCAATGCACGGAAAGCAAGCAAAGAGTAACGGAACGCAAGGAAGGCAAGGGAAAGCAAGGGAAGGCAAGGGTAACGGAAGGAACGGCACGGCAAGGGGTAAGAAGGCAAAGGCACGACAACGCAGGGCTAGGCAATGCACGGCAAGGCAAGGAAAGGGTAACGCAGGGGAAGGCACGGTCAGGTGAGGCAAGGATAAGGCACGACAATGCAAGGCTAGGCAATGCACGGCATGGCAAGTAAAGAGTAACGGAAGGAAAGGAAGGCAAGGCAAAGCCAGGCAAGGCAAGTGTAACAAAAGGCACGCAACGGCAAGGGGAAACAAGGCTAAGGCACGACAACACACGGCTAGGAAATGCACGGCAAGGCAAGGAAAGGGTAACGCAAGGCAAGGCACGGTGAGGCTAGGCAAGGCTAATGCACGACAACGCAAGGCTAGGCAATGCACGACAATGCAAGGAAAGCTTAAAGCAAAGGAAGGCACGGTCAGGCGAGATAAGGCTAAGGCACGACAACGCAAGGCTAGGCAATGCACGGAAGGCAAGCAAAGAGTAACGGAAGGTAAGGAAGGCAAGGGAAAGCAAAGAAAGGCAAGTGTAACGGAAGGAACGGCACGGCAAGGGGAAACAAGGCTATGGCACGACAACGCACGCTAGGCAATGCACGGGAAGGCAAGGAAAGGGTAACGCAAGGCAAGGCACGGTGAGGCAAGACAAGGCAAATGCACGACAACGCACGGCTAGGCAATGCACGGCAAGGCAAGGAAAGGGTACCGCAAGGCAAGGCACGGTCAGGCGAGGCAAGGCTAAGGAACGACAACGCAAGGCTAGGCAATGCACGACAATGCAAGGAAAGCTTAAAGCAAAGGAAGGCACGGTCAGGCGAGATAAGGCTAAGGCACGACAAGGCAAGGCTAGGCAATGCACGGAAGGCAAGCAAAGAGTAACGGAAGGTAAGGAAGGCAAGGGAAAGCAAAGAAAGGCAAGTGTAACGGAAGGAACGGCACGGCAAGGGGAAACAAGGCTAAGGCACGACAACGCACGCTAGGCAATGCACGGCAAGGCAAGGAAAGGGTAACGCATGGGAAAGCACGGTCAGGCGAGGCAAGCCTAAGGCATGACAACGCAAGGCTAGGCAATGCACGGAAAGCAAGCAAAGAGTAACGGAACGCAAGGAAGGCAAGGGAAAGCAAGGGAAGGCAAGGGTAACGGAAGGAACGGCACGGCAAGGGTTAACAAGGCTAAGGCACGACAACGCAGGGCTAGGCAATGCACGGCAAGGCAAGGAAAGAGTAACGGAAGGAAAGGAAGGCAAGGCAAAGCCAGGCAAGGCAAGTGTAAAAAAAGGCACGCAATGGCAAGGGGAAACAAGGCTAAGGCACGACAACACACGGCTAGGAAATGCACGGCAAGGCAAGGAAAGGGTAACGCAAGGCAAGGCACGGTGAGGCTAGGCAAGGCTAATGCACGACAACGCAAGGCTAGGCAAGGCACGACAATGCAAGGAAAGCGTAAAGCAAAGGAAGGCACGGTCAGGCGAGATAAGGCTAAGGCACGACAAGGCAAGGCTAGGCAATGCACGGAAGGCAAGCAAAGAGTAACGGAAGGTAAGGAAGGCAAGGGAAAGCAAAGAAAGGCAAGTGTAACGGAAGGAAATGCACGGCAAGGGGAAACAAGGCTAAGGCACGACAACGCAAGCTAGGCAATGCACCGCAAGGCAAGTAAAGGGTAACGCATGGGAAAGCACGGTCAGGCGAGGCAAGGCTAAGGAAAGTCAACGCAAGGCTAGGCAATGCACGGAAAGTAAGCAAGGAGTAACGGAATGCAAGGAAGGAAAGGGAAAGCAAAGAAAGGCAAGTGTAACGGAAGGAACGGCACGGCAAGGGGAAACAAGGCTAAGGCACGACAAGGCACGGCTAGGCAATTCACGGCAAGGCAAGCAAAGGGTAACGCAAGGAAAGGCACGGTGAGGCTAGGCAAGGCTAATGCACGAAAACGCAAGGCTAGGCGATGCACGACAATGCAAGGAAAGAGTAACGGAAGGTAAGGAAGGCAAGCGAAAGCAAGGAAAGGCAATGGTAACGGAAGGAACGGCACGGCAAGGGGAAACAAGGCTAAGGCACGACAACGCAGGGCTAGGCAATGCATGGCAATGCAAGGAAAGGGTAACGCAGGGGAAGGCACGGTCAGGTGAGGCAAGGATACGGCACGACAATGCAAGGCTAGGCAATGCACGGCAAGGCTAGGAAAGAGTAACGGAAGGAAAGGAAGGCAAGTCAAAGCCAGGAAAGGCAAGTGTAACAAAAGGCACGCCACGGCAAGGGGAAACAAGGCTAAGGCACGACAACGCACGGCTAGGCAATGCACATCAAGGCAAGGAAAGGGTAACGCAAGGCAAGGCAAGGTGAGGCTAGGCAAGGCTAATGCACGACAACGCAAGGCTAGGCAATGCACGACAATGCAAGGAAAGCTTAAAGCAAAGGAAGGCACGGTCAGGCGAGATAAGGCTAAGGCACGACAACGCAAGGCTAGGCAATGCACGGAAGGCAAGCAAAGAGTAACGGAAGTTAAGGAAGGCAAGGGAAAGCAAAGAAAGGCAAGTGTAACGGAAGGAACGGCACGGCAAGGGGAAACAAGGCTAAGGCACGACAACGCACGCTAGGCAATGCACGGCAAGGCAAGGAAAGGGTAACGCATGGGAAAGCACGGTCAGGCGAGGCAAGCCTAAGGCATGACAACGCAAGGCTAGGCAATGCACGGAAAGCAAGCAAAGAGTAACGGAACGCAAGGAAGGCAAGGGAAAGCAAGGGAAGGCAAGGGTAACGGAAGGAACGGCACGGCAAGGGTTAACAAGGCTAAGGCACGACAACGCAGGGCTAGGCAATGCACGGCAAGGCAAGGAAAGAGTAACGGAAGGAAAGGAAGGCAAGGCAAAGCCAGGCAAGGCAAGTGTAAAAAAAGGCACGCAATGGCAAGGGGAAACAAGGCTAAGGCACGACAACACACGGCTAGGAAATGCACGGCAAGGCAAGGAAAGGGTAACGCAAGGCAAGGCACGGTGAGGCTAGGCAAGGCTAATGCACGACAACGCAAGGCTAGGCAAGGCACGACAATGCAAGGAAAGCGTAAAGCAAAGGAAGGCACGGTCAGGCGAGATAAGGCTAAGGCACGACAAGGCAAGGCTAGGCAATGCACGGAAGGCAAGCAAAGATTAACGGAAGGTAAGGAAGGCAAGGGAAAGCAAAGAAAGGCAAGTGTAACGGAAGGAACGGCACGGCAAGGGGAAACAAGGCTAAGGCACGACAACGCAAGCTAGGCAATGCACCGCAAGGCAAGTAAAGGGTAACGCATGGGAAAGCACGGTCAGGCGAGGCAAGGCTAAGGAAAGTCAACGCAAGGCTAGGCAATGCACGGAAAGTAAGCAAGGAGTAACGGAATGCAAGGAAGGAAAGGGAAAGCAAAGAAAGGCAAGTGTAACGGAAGGAACGGCACGGCAAGGGGAAACAAGGCTAAGGCACGACAAGGCACGGCTAGGCAATTCACGGCAAGGCAAGCAAAGGGTAACGCAAGGAAAGGCACGGTGAGGCTAGGCAAGGCTAATGCACGAAAACGCAAGGCTAGGCGATGCACGACAATGCAAGGAAAGAGTAACGGAAGGTAAGGAAGGCAAGCGAAAGCAAGGAAAGGCAATGGTAACGGAAGGAACGGCACGGCAAGGGGAAACAAGGCTAAGGCACGACAACGCAGGGCTAGGCAATGCATGGCAATGCAAGGAAAGGGTAACGCAGGGGAAGGCACGGTCAGGTGAGGCAAGGATACGGCACGACAATGCAAGGCTAGGCAATGCACGGCAAGGCTAGGAAATAGTAACGGAAGGAAAGGAAGGCAAGTCAAAGCCAGGAAAGGCAAGTGTAACAAAAGGCACGCCACGGCAAGGGGAAACAAGGCTAAGGCACGACAACTCACGGCTAGGCAATGCACATCAAGGCAAGGAAAGGGTAACGCAAGGCAAGGCAAGGTGAGGCTAGGCAAGGCTAATGCACGACAACGCAAGGCTAGGCAATGCACGACAATGCAAGGAAAGCTTAAAGCAAAGGAAGGCACGGTCAGGCGAGATAAGGCTAAGGCACGACAACGCAAGGCTAGGCAATGCAGGGAAGGGAAGCAAAGAGTAACGGAAGGTAAGCAAGGCAAGGAAAAGCAAGGAAAGGCAAGGGTAACGGAAGGAACTGCACGGCAAGGGGAAACAAGGCTAAGGCACGGCAACGCAGGCTGTGCAATGCACGGCAAGGCAAGGAAAGGGTAACGCATGGGAAAGCACGTTCAGGCGAGGCAAGGCTAAGGCACGACAACGCAAGGCTAGGCAATGCACGGAAGGCAAGCAAAGAGTAACGGAAGGTAAGGAAGGCAAGGGAAAGCAAGGAAAGGCAAGTGTAACGGAAGGAACGGCACGGCAAGGGGAAACAAGGCTAAGGCACGACAACGCACGCTAGGCAATGCACGGCAAGGCAAGGAAAGGGTAACGCATGGGAAAGCACGGTCAGGCGATGCAAGGCTAAGGCATGACAACGCAAGGCTAGGCAATGCACGGAAAGCAAGCAAAGAGTAACGGAACGCAAGGAAGGCAAGGGAAAGCAAGGGAAGGCAAGGGTAACGGAAGGAACGGCACGGCAAGGGGTAAGAAGGCAAAGGCACGACAACGCAGGGCTAGGCAATGCACGGCAAGGCAAGGAAAGGGTAACGCAGGGGAAGGCACGGTCAGGTGAGGCAAGGATAAGGCACGGCAATGCAAGGCTAGGCAATGCACGGCATGGCAAGTAAAGAGTAACGGAAGGAAAGGAAGGCAAGGCAAAGCCAGGCAAGGCAAGTGTAACAAAAGGCACGCAACGGCAAGGGGAAACAAGGCTAAGGCACGACAACGCACGCTAGGCAATGCACGGGAAGGCAAGGAAAGGGTAACGCAAGGCAAGGCACGGTGAGGCAAGACAAGGCAAATGCACGACAACGCACGGCTAGGCAATGCACGGCAAGGCAAGGAAAGGGTACCGCAAGGCAAGGCACGGTCAGGCGAGGCAAGGCTAAGGAACGACAACGCAAGGCTAGGCAATGCACGACAATGCAAGGAAAGCTTAAAGCAAAGGAAGGCACGGTCAGGCGAGATAAGGCTAAGGCACGACAAGGCAAGGCTAGGCAATGCACGGAAGGCAAGCAAAGAGTAACGGAAGGTAAGGAAGGCAAGGGAAAGCAAAGAAAGGCAAGTGTAACGGAAGGAACGGCACGGCAAGGGGAAACAAGGCTAAGGCACGACAACGCACGCTAGGCAATGCACGGCAAGGCAAGGAAAGGGTAACGCATGGGAAAGCACGGTCAGGCGAGGCAAGCCTAAGGCATGACAACGCAAGGCTAGGCAATGCACGGAAAGCAAGCAAAGAGTAACGGAACGCAAGGAAGGCAAGGGAAAGCAAGGGAAGGCAAGGGTAACGGAAGGAACGGCACGGCAAGGGTTAACAAGGCTAAGGCACGACAACGCAGGGCTAGGCAATGCACGGCAAGGCAAGGAAAGAGTAACGGAAGGAAAGGAAGGCAAGGCAAAGCCAGGCAAGGCAAGTGTAACAAAAGGCACGCCACGGCAAGGGGAATCAAGGCTAAGGCACGACAACGCACGGCTAGGCAATGCACGGCAAGGCAAGGAAAGGGTAACGCAAGGCAAGGAACGGTGAGGCTAGGCAAGGCTAATGCACGACAACGCAAGGCTAGGCAGTGCACGACAATGCAAGTAAAGCTTAAAGCAAAGGAAGGCACGGTCAGGCGAGATAAGGCTAAGGCACGACAACGCAAGGCTAGGCAATGCACGGAAGGCAAGCAAAGAGTAACGGAAGGTAAGGAAGGCAAGGGAAAGCACAGAAAGGCAACTGTAACGGAAGGAACGGCACTGTAAGGGGTAACAAGGCTAAGGCACGGCAACGCAGGGCTAGGCAATGCACGGCAAGGCAAGGAAAGGGTAACGCAGGGGAAGGCACGGTCAGGTGAGGCAAGGATAAGGCACGACAATGCAAGGCTAGGCAATGCACGACAAGGCAAGTAAAGAGTAACGGAAGGAAAGGAAGGCAAGGCAAAGCCAGGCAAGGCAAGTGCAACAGAAGGCACGCCACGGCAAGGGGAATCAAGGCTAAGGCACGACAACGCACGGCTAGGCAATGCACGGCAAGGCAAGGAAAGGGTAACGCAACGCAAGGCACGGTGAGGCTAGGTAAGGCTAATGCACGACAACGCAAGGCTAGGCAATGCACGACAATGCAAGGAAAGCTTAAAGCAAAGGAAGGCACTGTCAGGCGAGATAAGGCTAAGGCACGACAACGCAAGGCTAGGCAATGCACGGAAGGCAAGCAAAGAGTAACGGAAGGTAAGGAAGGCAAGGGAAAGCAAAGAAAGGCAAGTGTAACGGAAGGAATGGCACGGCAAGGGGAAACAAGGCTAAGGCACGACAACGCACGCTAGGCAATGCACGGCAAGGCAAGGAAAGGGTAACGCATGGGAAAGCACGGTCAGGCGAGGCAAGCCTAAGGCATGACAACGCAAGGCTAGGCAATGCACGGAAAGCAAGCAAAGAGTAACGGAACGCAAGGAAGGCAAGGGAAAGCAAGGGAAGGCAAGGGTAACGGAAGGAACGGCACGGCAAGGGTTAACAAGGCTAAGGCACGACAACGCAGGGCTAGGCAATGCACGGCAAGGCAAGGAAAGAGTAACGGAAGGAAAGGAAGGCAAGGCAAAGCCAGGCAAGGCAAGTGTAAAAAAAGGCACGCAATGGCAAGGGGAAACAAGGCTAAGGCACGACAACACACGGCTAGGAAATGCACGGCAAGGCAAGGAAAGGGTAACGCAAGGCAAGGCAAGGTGAGGCTAGGCAAGGCTAATGCACGACAACGCAAGGCTAGGCAATGCACGACAATGCAAGGAAAGCTTAAAGCAAAGGAAGGCACGGTCAGGCGAGATAAGGCTAAGGCACGACAACGCAAGGCTAGGCAATGCAGGGAAGGGAAGCAAAGAGTAACGGAAGGTAAGCAAGGCAAGGAAAAGCAAGGAAAGGCAAGGGTAACGGAAGGAACTGCACGGCAAGGGGAAACAAGGCTAAGGCACGGCAACGCAGGCTGTGCAATGCACGGCAAGGCAAGGAAAGGGTAACGCATGGGAAAGCACGTTCAGGCGAGGCAAGGCTAAGGCACGACAACGCAAGGCTAGGCAATGCACGGAAGGCAAGCAAAGAGTAACGGAAGGTAAGGAAGGCAAGGGAAAGCAAGGAAAGGCAAGTGTAACGGAAGGAACGGCACGGCAAGGGGAAACAAGGCTAAGGCACGACAACGCACGCTAGGCAATGCACGGCAAGGCAAGGAAAGGGTAACGCATGGGAAAGCACGGTCAGGCGATGCAAGGCTAAGGCATGACAACGCAAGGCTAGGCAATGCACGGAAAGCAAGCAAAGAGTAACGGAACGCAAGGAAGGCAAGGGAAAGCAAGGGAAGGCAAGGGTAACGGAAGGAACGGCACGGCAAGGGGTAAGAAGGCAAAGGCACGACAACGCAGGGCTAGGCAATGCACGGCAAGGCAAGGAAAGGGTAACGCAGGGGAAGGCACGGTCAGGTGAGGCAAGGATAAGGCACGGCAATGCAAGGCTAGGCAATGCACGGCATGGCAAGTAAAGAGTAACGGAAGGAAAGGAAGGCAAGGCAAAGCCAGGCAAGGCAAGTGTAACAAAAGGCACGCAACGGCAAGGGGAAACAAGGCTAAGGCACGACAACACACGGCTAGGAAATGCACGGCAAGGCAAGGAAAGGGTAACGCAAGGCAAGGCACGGTGAGGCTAGGCAAGGCTAATGCACGACAACGCAAGGCTAGGCAATGCACGACAATGCAAGTAAAGCTTAAAGCAAAGGAAGGCACGGTCAGGCGAGATAAGGCTAAGGCACGACAACGCAAGGCTAGGCAATGCACGGAAGGCAAGCAAAGAGTAACGGAAGGTAAGGAAGGCAAGGGAAAGCAAAGAAAGGCAAGTGTAACGGAAGGAACGGCACGGCAAGGGGAAACAAGGCTATGGCACGACAACGCACGCTAGGCAATGCACGGGAAGGCAAGGAAAGGGTAACGCAAGGCAAGGCACGGTGAGGCAAGACAAGGCAAATGCACGACAACGCACGGCTAGGCAATGCACGGCAAGGCAAGGAAAGGGTACCGCAAGGCAAGGCACGGTCAGGCGAGGCAAGGCTAAGGAACGACAACGCAAGGCTAGGCAATGCACGACAATGCAAGGAAAGCTTAAAGCAAAGGAAGGCACGGTCAGGCGAGATAAGGCTAAGGCACGACAAGGCAAGGCTAGGCAATGCACGGAAGGCAAGCAAAGAGTAACGGAAGGTAAGGAAGGCAAGGGAAAGCAAAGAAAGGCAAGTGTAACGGAAGGAACGGCACGGCAAGGGGAAACAAGGCTAAGGCACGACAACGCACGCTAGGCAATGCACGGCAAGGCAAGGAAAGGGTAACGCATGGGAAAGCACGGTCAGGCGAGGCAAGCCTAAGGCATGACAACGCAAGGCTAGGCAATGCACGGAAAGCAAGCAAAGAGTAACGGAACGCAAGGAAGGCAAGGGAAAGCAAGGGAAGGCAAGGGTAACGGAAGGAACGGCACGGCAAGGGTTAACAAGGCTAAGGCACGACAACGCAGGGCTAGGCAATGCACGGCAAGGCAAGGAAAGAGTAACGGAAGGAAAGGAAGGCAAGGCAAAGCCAGGCAAGGCAAGTGTAAAAAAAGGCACGCAATGGCAAGGGGAAACAAGGCTAAGGCACGACAACACACGGCTAGGAAATGCACGGCAAGGCAAGGAAAGGGTAACGCAAGGCAAGGCACGGTGAGGCTAGGCAAGGCTAATGCACGACAACGCAAGGCTAGGCAAGGCACGACAATGCAAGGAAAGCGTAAAGCAAAGGAAGGCACGGTCAGGCGAGATAAGGCTAAGGCACGACAAGGCAAGGCTAGGCAATGCACGGAAGGCAAGCAAAGAGTAACGGAAGGTAAGGAAGGCAAGGGAAAGCAAAGAAAGGCAAGTGTAACGGAAGGAAATGCACGGCAAGGGGAAACAAGGCTAAGGCACGACAACGCAAGCTAGGCAATGCACCGCAAGGCAAGTAAAGGGTAACGCATGGGAAAGCACGGTCAGGCGAGGCAAGGCTAAGGAAAGTCAACGCAAGGCTAGGCAATGCACGGAAAGTAAGCAAGGAGTAACGGAATGCAAGGAAGGAAAGGGAAAGCAAAGAAAGGCAAGTGTAACGGAAGGAACGGCACGGCAAGGGGAAACAAGGCTAAGGCACGACAAGGCACGGCTAGGCAATTCACGGCAAGGCAAGCAAAGGGTAACGCAAGGAAAGGCACGGTGAGGCTAGGCAAGGCTAATGCACGAAAACGCAAGGCTAGGCGATGCACGACAATGCAAGGAAAGAGTAACGGAAGGTAAGGAAGGCAAGCGAAAGCAAGGAAAGGCAATGGTAACGGAAGGAACGGCACGGCAAGGGGAAACAAGGCTAAGGCACGACAACGCAGGGCTAGGCAATGCATGGCAATGCAAGGAAAGGGTAACGCAGGGGAAGGCACGGTCAGGTGAGGCAAGGATACGGCACCACAATGCAAGGCTAGGCAATGCACGGCAAGGCTAGGAAAGAGTAACGGAAGGAAAGGAAGGCAAGTCAAAGCCAGGAAAGGCAAGTGTAACAAAAGGCACGCCACGGCAAGGGGAAACAAGGCTAAGGCACGACAACGCACGGCTAGGCAATGCACATCAAGGCAAGGAAAGGGTAACGCAAGGCAAGGCAAGGTGAGGCTAGGCAAGGCTAATGCACGACAACGCAAGGCTAGGCAATGCACGACAATGCAAGGAAAGCTTAAAGCAAAGGAAGGCACGGTCAGGCGAGATAAGGCTAAGGCACGACAACGCAAGGCTAGGCAATGCACGGAAGGCAAGCAAAGAGTAACGGAAGTTAAGGAAGGCAAGGGAAAGCAAAGAAAGGCAAGTGTAACGGAAGGAACGGCACGGCAAGGGGAAACAAGGCTAAGGCACGACAACGCACGCTAGGCAATGCACGGCAAGGCAAGGAAAGGGTAACGCATGGGAAAGCACGGTCAGGCGAGGCAAGCCTAAGGCATGACAACGCAAGGCTAGGCAATGCACGGAAAGCAAGCAAAGAGTAACGGAACGCAAGGAAGGCAAGGGAAAGCAAGGGAAGGCAAGGGTAACGGAAGGAACGGCACGGCAAGGGTTAACAAGGCTAAGGCACGACAACGCAGGGCTAGGCAATGCACGGCAAGGCAAGGAAAGAGTAACGGAAGGAAAGGAAGGCAAGGCAAAGCCAGGCAAGGCAAGTGTAAAAAAAGGCACGCAATGGCAAGGGGAAACAAGGCTAAGGCACGACAACACACGGCTAGGAAATGCACGGCAAGGCAAGGAAAGGGTAACGCAAGGCAAGGCACGGTGAGGCTAGGCAAGGCTAATGCACGACAACGCAAGGCTAGGCAAGGCACGACAATGCAAGGAAAGCGTAAAGCAAAGGAAGGCACGGTCAGGCGAGATAAGGCTAAGGCACGACAAGGCAAGGCTAGGCAATGCACGGAAGGCAAGCAAAGATTAACGGAAGGTAAGGAAGGCAAGGGAAAGCAAAGAAAGGCAAGTGTAACGGAAGGAACGGCACGGCAAGGGGAAACAAGGCTAAGGCACGACAACGCAAGCTAGGCAATGCACCGCAAGGCAAGTAAAGGGTAACGCATGGGAAAGCACGGTCAGGCGAGGCAAGGCTAAGGAAAGTCAACGCAAGGCTAGGCAATGCACGGAAAGTAAGCAAGGAGTAACGGAATGCAAGGAAGGAAAGGGAAAGCAAATAAAGGCAAGTGTAACGGAAGGAACGGCACGGCAAGGGGAAACAAGGCTAAGGCACGACAAGGCACGGCTAGGCAATTCACGGCAAGGCAAGCAAAGGGTAACGCAAGGAAAGGCACGGTGAGGCTAGGCAAGGCTAATGCACGAAAACGCAAGGCTAGGCGATGCACGACAATGCAAGGAAAGAGTAACGGAAGGTAAGGAAGGCAAGCGAAAGCAAGGAAAGGCAATGGTAACGGAAGGAACGGCACGGCAAGGGGAAACAAGGCTAAGGCACGACAACGCAGGGCTAGGCAATGCATGGCAATGCAAGGAAAGGGTAACGCAGGGGAAGGCACGGTCAGGTGAGGCAAGGATACGGCACGACAATGCAAGGCTAGGCAATGCACGGCAAGGCTAGGAAATAGTAACGGAAGGAAAGGAAGGCAAGTCAAAGCCAGGAAAGGCAAGTGTAACAAAAGGCACGCCACGGCAAGGGGAAACAAGGCTAAGGCACGACAACTCACGGCTAGGCAATGCACATCAAGGCAAGGAAAGGGTAACGCAAGGCAAGGCAAGGTGAGGCTAGGCAAGGCTAATGCACGACAACGCAAGGCTAGGCAATGCACGACAATGCAAGGAAAGCTTAAAGCAAAGGAAGGCACGGTCAGGCGAGATAAGGCTAAGGCACGAAAACGCAAGGCTAGGCAATGCAGGGAAGGGAAGCAAAGAGTAACGGAAGGTAAGCAAGGCAAGGAAAAGCAAGGAAAGGCAAGGGTAACGGAAGGAACTGCACGGCAAGGGGAAACAAGGCTAAGGCACGGCAACGCAGGCTGTGCAATGCACGGCAAGGCAAGGAAAGGGTAACGCATGGGAAAGCACGTTCAGGCGAGGCAAGGCTAAGGCACGACAACGCAAGGCTAGGCAATGCACGGAAGGCAAGCAAAGAGTAACGGAAGGTAAGGAAGGCAAGGGAAAGCAAGGAAAGGCAAGTGTAACGGAAGGAACGGCACGGCAAGGGGAAACAAGGCTAAGGCACGACAACGCACGCTAGGCAATGCACGGCAAGGCAAGGAAAGGGTAACGCATGGGAAAGCACGGTCAGGCGATGCAAGGCTAAGGCATGACAACGCAAGGCTAGGCAATGCACGGAAAGCAAGCAAAGAGTAACGGAACGCAAGGAAGGCAAGGGAAAGCAAGGGAAGGCAAGGGTAACGGAAGGAACGGCACGGCAAGGGGTAAGAAGGCAAAGGCACGCCAACGCAGGGCTAGGCAATGCACGGCAAGGCAAGGAAAGGGTAACGCAGGGGAAGGCACGGTCAGGTGAGGCAAGGATAAGGCACGGCAATGCAAGGCTAGGCAATGCACGGCATGGCAAGTAAAGAGTAACGGAAGGAAAGGAAGGCAAGGCAAAGCCAGGCAAGGCAAGTGTAACAAAAGGCACGCAACGGCAAGGGGAAACAAGGCTAAGGCACGACAACACACGGCTAGGAAATGCACGGCAAGGCAAGGAAAGGGTAACGCAAGGCAAGGCACGGTGAGGCTAGGCAAGGCTAATGCACGACAACGCAAGGCTAGGCAATGCACGACAATGCAAGTAAAGCTTAAAGCAAAGGAAGGCACGGTCAGGCGAGATAAGGCTAAGGCACGACAACGCAAGGCTAGGCAATGCACGGAAGGCAAGCAAAGAGTAACGGAAGGTAAGGAAGGCAAGGGAAAGCAAAGAAAGGCAAGTGTAACGGAAGGAACGGCACGGCAAGGGGAAACAAGGCTATGGCACGACAACGCACGCTAGGCAATGCACGGGAAGGCAAGGAAAGGGTAACGCAAGGCAAGGCACGGTGAGGCAAGACAAGGCAAATGCACGACAACGCACGGCTAGGCAATGCACGGCAAGGCAAGGAAAGGGTACCGCAAGGCAAGGCACGGTCAGGCGAGGCAAGGCTAAGGAACGACAACGCAAGGCTAGGCAATGCACGACAATGCAAGGAAAGCTTAAAGCAAAGGAAGGCACGGTCAGGCGAGATAAGGCTAAGGCACGACAAGGCAAGGCTAGGCAATGCACGGAAGGCAAGCAAAGAGTAACGGAAGGTAAGGAAGGCAAGGGAAAGCAAAGAAAGGCAAGTGTAACGGAAGGAACGGCACGGCAAGGGGAAACAAGGCTAAGGCACGACAACGCACGCTAGGCAATGCACGGCAAGGCAAGGAAAGGGTAACGCATGGGAAAGCACGGTCAGGCGAGGCAAGCCTAAGGCATGACAACGCAAGGCTAGGCAATGCACGGAAAGCAAGCAAAGAGTAACGGAACGCAAGGAAGGCAAGGGAAAGCAAGGGAAGGCAAGGGTAACGGAAGGAACGGCACGGCAAGGGTTAACAAGGCTAAGGCACGACAACGCAGGGCTAGGCAATGCACGGCAAGGCAAGGAAAGAGTAACGGAAGGAAAGGAAGGCAAGGCAAAGCCAGGCAAGGCAAGTGTAACAAAAGGCACGCCACGGCAAGGGGAATCAAGGCTAAGGCACGACAACGCACGGCTAGGCAATGCACGGCAAGGCAAGGAAAGGGTAACGCAAGGCAAGGAACGGTGAGGCTAGGCAAGGCTAATGCACGACAACGCAAGGCTAGGCAGTGCACGACAATGCAAGTAAAGCTTAAAGCAAAGGAAGGCACGGTCAGGCGAGATAAGGCTAAGGCACGACAACGCAAGGCTAGGCAATGCACGGAAGGCAAGCAAAGAGTAACGGAAGGTAAGGAAGGCAAGGGAAAGCACAGAAAGGCAACTGTAACGGAAGGAACGGCACTGTAAGGGGTAACAAGGCTAAGGCACGGCAACGCAGGGCTAGGCAATGCACGGCAAGGCAAGGAAAGGGTAACGCAGGGGAAGGCACGGTCAGGTGAGGCAAGGATAAGGCACGACAATGCAAGGCTAGGCAATGCACGACAAGGCAAGTAAAGAGTAACGGAAGGAAAGGAAGGCAAGGCAAAGCCAGGCAAGGCAAGTGCAACAGAAGGCACGCCACGGCAAGGGGAATCAAGGCTAAGGCACGACAACGCACGGCTAGGCAATGCACGGCAAGGCAAGGAAAGGGTAACGCAACGCAAGGCACGGTGAGGCTAGGTAAGGCTAATGCACGACAACGCAAGGCTAGGCAATGCACGACAATGCAAGGAAAGCTTAAAGCAAAGGAAGGCACTGTCAGGCGAGATAAGGCTAAGGCACGACAACGCAAGGCTAGGCAATGCACGGAAGGCAAGCAAAGAGTAACGGAAGGTAAGGAAGGCAAGGGAAAGCAAAGAAAGGCAAGTGTAACGGAAGGAATGGCACGGCAAGGGGAAACAAGGCTAAGGCACGACAACGCACGCTAGGCAATGCACGGCAAGGCAAGGAAAGGGTAACGCATGGGAAAGCACAGCAGGCGAGGCAAGCCTAAGGCATGACAACGCAAGGCTAGGCAATGCATGGAAAGCAAGCAAAGAGTAACGGAACGCAATGAAGGCAAGGGAAAGCAAGGGAAGGCAAGGGTAACGGAAGGAACGGCACGGCAAGGGGTAACAAGGCTAAGGCATGACAACGCAGGGCTAGGCAATGCACGGCAAGGCAAGGAAAGAGTAACGGAAGGAAAGGAAGGCAAGGCAAAGCCAGGCAAGGCAAGTGTAACAAAAGGCAGGCAACGGCAAGGGGAAACAAGGCTAAGGCACGACAACACCCGGCTAGGAAATGCACGGCAAGGCAAGGAAAGGGTAACGCAAGGCAAGGCACGGTGAGGCTAGGCAAGGCTAATGCACGACAACGCAAGGCTAGGCAAGGCACGACAATGCAAGTAAAGCTTAAAGCAAAGGAAGGCACGGTCAGGCGAGATAAGGCTAAGGAACGACAACGCAAGGCTAGGCAATGCAGGGAAGGCAAGCAAAGAGTAACGGAAGGTAAGGAAGGCAAGGGAAAGCAAGGAAAGGCAATGGTAACGGAAGGAACGGCACGGCAAGGGGAAACAAGTCTAAGGCACGACAACTCACGCTAGGCAATGCACGGCAAGGCAAGGAAAGGGTAACGCATGGGAAAGCACGGTCAGGGGAGGCAAGGCTAAGGCACGACAACGCAAGGCTAGGCAATTCAGGGAAGGCAAGCAAAGAGTAACGGAAGTTAAGGAAGGCAAGGAAAAGCAAGGAAAGGCAAGGGTAACGGAAGGAACGGCACGGCAAGGGGGAAGAAGTCTAAGGCACGACACCAAACGCTAGGCAATGAACGGCAAGGCAAGGAAAAGGTAACGCATGGGAAAGCACGGTCAGGCGAGGCAAGGCTAAGGCACGACAACGCAAGGCTAGGCAATGCACGGAAGGCAAGCAAAGAGTAACGGAAGGTAAGGAAGGCAAGGGAAAGCAAGGGAAGGCAAGGGTAACGGAAGGAACGGCACGGCAAGGGGTAACAAGGCTAAGGCACGACAACGCAGGGCTAGGCAATGCACGGCAAGGCAAGGAAAGGGTAACGCAGGGGAAGGCACGGTCAGGTGAGGCAAGGATAAGGCACGACAATGCAAGGCTAGGCAATGCACGGCAAGGCAAGTAAAGAGTAACGGAAGGAAAGGAAGGCAAGGCAAAGCCAGGCAAGGCAAGTGTAACAAAAGGCACGCCACGGCAAGGGGAATCAAGGCTAAGGCACGACAACGCACGGCTAGGCAATGCACGGCAAGGCAAGGAAAGGGTAACGCAAGGCAAGGCACGGTGAGGCTAGGCAAGGCTAATGCACGACAACGCAAGGCTAGGCAATGCACGACAATGCAAGGAAAGCTTAAAGGAAAGGAAGGCACGGTCAGGCGAGATAAGGCTAAGGCACGACAACGCAAGGCTAGGCAATGCACGGAAGGCAAGCAAAGAGTAACGGAAGGTAAGGAAGGCAAGGGAAAACAAAGAAAGGCAAGTGTAACGGAAGGAACGGCACGGCAAGGTGAAACAAGGCTAAGGCACGACAACGCACGCTAGGCAATGCACGGCAAGGCAAGGAAAGGGTAACGCATGGGAAAGCACGGTCAGGCGAGGCAAGCCTAAGGCATGACAACGCAAGGCTAGGCAATGCACGGAAAGCAAGCAAAGAGTAACGGAACGCAAGGAAGGCAAGGGAAAGCAAGGGAAGGTAAGGGTAACGGAAGGAACGGCACGGCAAGGGGTAACAAGGCTAAGGCACGACAACGCAGGGCTAGGCAATGCACGGCAAGGCAAGGAAAGAGTAACGGAAGGAAAGGAAGGCAAGGCAAAGCCAGGCAAGGCAAGTGTAACAAAAGGCACGCAACGGCAAGGGGAAACAAGGCTAAGGCACGACAACACACGGCTAGGAAATGCACGGCAAGGCAAGGAAAGGGTAACGCAAGGCAAGGCACGGTGAGGCTAGGCAAGGCTAATGCACGACAACGCAAGGCTAGGCAATGCACGACAATGCAAGTAAAGCTTAAAGCAAAGGAAGGCACGGTCAGGCGAGATAAGGCTAAGGCACGACAACGCAAGGCTAGGCAATGCACGGAAGGCAAGCAAAGAGTAACGGAAGGTAAGGAAGGCAAGGGAAAGCAAAGAAAGGCAAGTGTAACGGAAGGAACGGCACGGCAAGGGGAAACAAGGCTAAGGCACGACAACGCACGCTAGGCAATGCACGGCAAGGCAAGGAAAGGGTAACGCATGGGAAAGCACGGTCAGGCGAAGCAAGGCTAAGGAAAGCCAACGCAAGGCTAGGCAATGCACGGAAAGCAAGCAAGGAGTAAAGGAATGCAAGGAAGGAAAGGGAAAACAAGGGAAGGCAAGGGTAACGGAAGGAACGGCACGGCAAGGGGTAACAAGGCTAAGGCACGACAACGCACGGCTAGGCAATGCACGGAAAGGCAAGGAAAGGGTAACGCATGGGAAAGCACGGTCAGGCGATGCAAGGCTAAAGCATGACAACGCAAGGCTAGGCAATTCACGGAAAGCAAGCAAAGAGTAACGGAACGCAAGGAACGCAAGGGAAAGCAAGGGAAGGCAAGGGTAACGGAAGGAACGGCACGGTAAGGGGTAACAGGTGTAAGGCACGGCAACGCAGGGCTAGGCAATGCACGGCAAGGCAAGGAAAGGGTAACGCAGGGGAAGGCACGGTCAGGTGAGGCAAGGAGAAAGCACGAAAATGCAAGGCTAGGCAATGCACGGCAAGGCAAGGAAAGAGTAACGGAAGGAAAGGAAGGCAAGTCAAAGCCAGGAAAGGCAAGTGTAACAAAAGACACGCCACGGCAAGGGGAAACAAGGCTAAGGCACGACAACGCAAGGCTAGGCAATGCACGGCAAGGCAAGGAAAGGGTAACGCAAGGCAAGGCACGGTGAGGCTAGGCAAGGCTAATGCACGACAACGCAAGGCTAGGCAATGCACGACAATGCAAGGAAAACTTAAAGCACAGGAAGGCACGGTCAGGCGAGATAAGGCTAAGGCACGACAACGCAAGGCTAGGCAATGCAGGGAAGGGAAGCAAAGAGTAACGGAAGGTAAGCAAGGCAAGGAAAAGCAAGGAAAGGCAAGGGTAACGGAAGGAACGGCACGGCAAGGGGAAACAACGCTAAGGCACGACAACGTACGCTAGGCAATGCACGGCAAGGCAAGGAAAGGGTAACGCATGGGAAAGCACGGTCAGGCGACGCAAGGCTAAGGAAAGACAACGCAAGGCTAGGCAATGCACGGAAAGCAAGCAAGGAGTAACGGAATGCAAGGAAGGAAAGGGAAGCAAGGGAAGGCAAGGGTAACGGAAGGAACGGCACGGCAAGGGGTAACAAAGCTAAGGCACGACAACACACGGCTAGGAAATGCACGGCAAGGCAAGGAAAGGATAACGCAAGGCAACGCACGGTGAGGCTAGGCAAGGTTAATGCACGACAACGCAAGGCTAGGCAATGCACGACATTGCAAGGAAAGCTTAAAGCAAAGGAAGGCACGGTCAGGCCAGATAAGGCTAAGGCACGACAAC
The DNA here is from genome assembly GCF_037893015.1 of Macrotis lagotis. Taxonomy (NCBI): domain Eukaryota; kingdom Metazoa; phylum Chordata; class Mammalia; order Peramelemorphia; family Peramelidae; genus Macrotis; species Macrotis lagotis. Next base: position 62,790 of record NW_027422378.1, read on the forward strand.
GCAAGGCTAGGCAATGCACGGAAGGCAATCAAAGAGTAACGGAAGGAAAGGAAGGCAAGGGAAAGCAAGGAAAGGCAATGGTAACGGAAGGAACGGCACGGCAAGTGGAAACAAGGCTAAGGCACGACAACGCACGGCTAGGCAATGCACGGCAAGGCGAGGAAAGGGTAACGCATGGGAAAGCACGGTCAGGCGAGGCAAGGCTAAGGCATGAAAACGCAAGGCTAGGCAATGCACGGAAAGCAAGCAAAGAGTAACGGAACGCAATTAAGGCAAGGGAAAGCAAGGGAAGGCAAGGGTAACGGAAGGAACGGCACGGCAAGGGGTAAGAAGGATAAGGCACGACAACACAGGGCTAGGCAATGTACGGCGAGGCAAGGAAAGGGTAACGCAGGGGAAGGCACGGTCAGGTGAGGCAAGGATAAGGCACGACAACGCAAGGCTAGGCAATGCACGGAAGGCAAGCAAAGAGTAACGGAAGGTAAGGAAGGCAAGGGAAAGCAAAGAAAAGCAAGTGTAACGGAAGGAACGGCAGGGCAAGGGGAAACAAGGCTAAGGCACGACAACGCACGGCTAGGCAATTCAGGGAAGGCAAGCAAAGAGTAACGGAAGGTAAGCAAGGCAAGGAAAAGCAAGGAAAGCAAGGGTAACGGAAGGAACGGCACGGCAAGGGGAAACAAGTCTAAGGCACGACACCGAACGCTAGACAATGAACGGCAAGGCAAGGAAAGGGTTACGCATGGGAAAGCACGGTCAGGCGAGGCAAGGCTAAGGCACGACAACGCAAGGCTAGGCAATGCACGGAAGGCAAGCAAAGAGTAACGGAAGGTAAGGAAGGCAAGGGAAAGCAAGGAAAGGCAAGTGTAACGGAAGGAACGGCACGGCAAGGGGAAACAAGGCTAAGGCGCGACAACGCACGCTAGGCAATGCACGGCAAGGCAAGGAAAGGGTAACGCAGGGGAAGGCACGGTCAGGTGAGGCAAGGATAAGGCACGACAATGCAAGGCTAGGCAATGCACGGCAAGGCAAGGAAAGAGTAACGGAAGGAAAGGAAGGCAAGGCAAAGCCAGGCAAGGCAAGTGTAGCAAAAGGCACGCCACGGCAAGGGGAAACAAGGCTAAGGCACGACAACGCACGGATAGGCAATGCACGGCAAGGCAAGGAAAGGGTAACGCAAGGCAAGGCACGGTGAGGCTAGGCAAGGCTAATGCACGACAACGCAAGGCTAGGCAATGCACGACAATGCAAGGAAAGCTTAAAGCAAAGGAAGGCACGGTCAGGCGAGATAAGGCTAAGGCACGACAACGCAAGGCTAGGCAATGCACGGAAGGCAAGCAAAGAGTAACGGAAGGTAAGCAAGGCAAGGAAAAGCAAGGAAAGTCAAGGGTAACGGAAGGAACGGCACGGCAAGGATAAACAAGGCTAAGGCACGGCAACGTAGGCTAGGCAATGCACGGCAAGGCAAGGAAAGGGTAACGCATGGGAAAGCACGTTCAGGCGAGGCAAGGCTAAGGCACGACAACGCAAGGCTAGGCAATGCACGGAAGGCAAGCAAGGAGTAACGGAAGGTAAGGAAGGCAAGGGAAAGCAAAGAAAGGCAAGTGTAACGGAAGGAACGGCACGGCAAGGGGAAACAAGGCTAAGGCACGACAACGCACGGCTAGGCAATGCACGGCAAGGCAAGGAAAGGGTAACGCAAGGAAAGGCACGGTGAGGCTAGGCAAGGCTAATGCACGAAAACGCAAGGCTAGGCGATGCACGACAATGCAAGGAAAGCTTAAAGCAAAGGAAGGCAAGGTCAGGCGAGATAAGGCTAAGGCACGACAACGCAAGGCTAGGAAATTCAAGGAAGGCAAGCAAAGAGTAACGGAAGGTAAGCTAGGCAAGGAAAAGGAAGGACAGGCCAGGGTAACGGAAGGAACGGCACGGCAAGGGGAAACAAGTCTAAGGCACGACACCGAACGCTAGGCAATGAACGGCAAGACAAGGAAAGTGTAAAGCATTTGAAAGCACGGTCAGGCGAGGCAACGCTAAGGCACGACAACGCAAGGCTAGGCAATGCACGGAAGGCAAGCATAGAGTAACGGAAGGTAAGGAAGGCAAGGGAAAGCAGGGAAAGGCAAGTGTAACGGAAGGAACGGCACGGCAAGTGGAAACAAGGCTAAGGCACGACAACGCACGGCTAGGCAATGCACGGCAAGGCGAGGAAAGGGTAACGCATGGGAAAGCACGGTCAGGCGAGGCAAGGGTAAGGCATGAAAACGCAAGGCTAGGCTATGCACGGAAAGCAAGCAAAGAGTAACGGAACGCAAGGAAGGCAAGGGAAAGCAAGGGAAGGCAAGGGTAACGGAAGGAACGGCACGGCAAGGGGTAAGAAGGCTAAGGCACGACAACACAGGGCTAGGCAATGTACGGCGAGGCAAGGAAAGGGTAACGCAGGGGAAGGCAGGGTCAGGTGAGGCAAGGATAAGGCACGACAACGCAAGGCTAGGCAATGCACGGAAGGCAAGCAAAGAGTAACGGAAGGTAAGGAAGGCAAGGGAAAGCAAAGAAAAGCAAGTGTAAAGGAAGGAACGGCAGGGCAAGGGGAAACAAGGCTAAGGCACGACAACGCACGGCTAGGCAATTCAGGGAAGGCAAGCAAAGAGTAACGGAAGGTAAGCAAGGCAAGGAAAAGCAAGGAAAGCAAGGGTAACGGAAGGAACGGCACGGCAAGGGGAAACAAGTCTAAGGCACGACACCGAACGCTAGGCAATGAACGGCAAGGCAAGGAAAGGGTAACGCATGGGAAAGCACGGTCAGGCGAGGCAAGGCTAAGGCACGACAACGCAAGGCTAGGCAATGCACGGAAGGCAAGCAAAGAGTAACGGAAGGTAAGGAAGGCAAGGGAAAGCAAGGAAAGGCAAGTGTAACGGAAGGAACGGCACGGCAAGGGGAAACAAGGCTAAGGCAAGGCAACGCAGGGCTTGGCAATGCACGGCAAGGCAAGGAAAGGGTAACGCAAGGCAAGGCACTGTCAGGCGAGGCAAAGCTAATGCACGACATCGCAAGGCTAGGCAGTGCACGGCTAGGCAAGGAAAGAGTAATGGAAGGAAAGGAAGGCAAGGAAAAGCATGTCAAGGCAAGTGTAACAACAGGCAAGGCACGGCAAGGGGAAACAAGGCTAAGGCACGACAACGCAAGGCTAGGCAATGCACGGAAGGCAAGCAAAGAGTAACGGAAGCCAAGGAATGCAAAGGAAAGCAGGGGAAGGCAAGGGTAACGAAAGGAACGGCACGGTAAGGGGAAACAAGGCTAAGGCACGACAACACAGGGCTAGGCAATGCAGGGCAAGGCAAGGAAAGGGTAACGCAAGGCAAGGCACGGTTTGGGGAGGCAAGGCTAATGCACGACAACGCAAGGCTAGGCAATGCACGGAAGGCAAGCAAAGAGTAACGGAAGGCAAGGAAGGCAAGGGAAAGCAAGGCAAGGCAAGGGTAACGGATGAACGGCACGACAAGGGGAAACAAGGCTAAGGCACGGCAACGCACGGCTAGGCAATGCACGGCAAGGCAAGGAAAGGGTAACGCAAGGCAAGGCACGGTGAGGCAAGGCAAGGCTGATGCACGAAAACGCAAGGCTACGCAGTTCACGGCTAGGCAAGGAAAGAGTAACGGAAGGAAAGGAAGGCAAGGCAAAGCAAGGCAAGGCAAGTGTAACAAAAGGTACGGCACGGCAAGGGGAAACAAGGCTAAGGCACGGCAACGCAAGACTTAGCAATGCACGGCCAGGCATGGAAAGGGTAACGCAAGGCAAGGCACTGTCAGGCGAGGGAAGGCTAAGGCACGACAACGCAAGGCTAGGCAATGCACGGAAGGCAAGCAAAGAGTAACGGAAGGCAATGAATGCAAGGCAAAGCAAGGCAACGCAAACAAGTTTATGGCAAGGTGAAAAAAGGCTAAGGCACGACCACGCAAGGCTAGGCAATGCACGGAAGGGAAGCAAAGAGTAACGGAAGGCAAGGAAGGCAAGGTAAAGCAAGGCAACGCAAGCAAGGTTATGGCAAGGTGAAAAAAGGCTAAGACACTACAACGCAAGGCTAGGCAATGCACGGAAGGCAAGCAAAGAGTAACGGAACACAAGGAAGGCAAGGGAAAGCAAGGCAAAGCAAGCAAGGCTGTGGCAATGTGAATCAAGGCTAAGGCACCACAACGCACGACTAGGCAATGCACGGCCAGCCAAGGAAAATGTAACGCAAGGCAAGGCACTCTGAGGCAAGGCAAGGCTAATGCATGACAGCGCAAGGCTAGGCAATGCATGGCAAGGCAAGGAAAGGGTAACGCCAGGCAAGGCACGGTCAGGCAAGGCAAGGCTAATGCACGACAAGGCAAGGCTAGGCAGTGCACGGCAAGGCAAGGAAAGGGTAACGCAAGGCAAGGCACTGTCAGGCGAGGCAAGGCTAAGGCACGAAGACGCAAGGCTAGGCAATGCACGGAAGCAAAGCGAAGAGTAACGGAAGGCAAGGAAAGCAAGGGAATGCAAGGGAAGGCAAGGGTAACGGAAGGAACGGCACGGCAAGGGGAAACAAGGCTAAGGCACGACAACACAGGGCTAGGCAATGCAGGGTAAGGCAAGGAAAGGGTAACGCAAGGCAAGGCACGGTTTGGGGAGGCAAGACTAATGCACGACAACGCAAGGCTAGGCAATGCACGGAAAGCAAGCAAAGAGTAACGGAAGGCCAGGAATGCAAGGCAAAGCAAGGGAACGCAAGCAAGGCTATGGCAAGGTGAGAAAAGGCTAAGGCACGACCACGCAAGGCTAGGCAATGCACGGAAGGCAAGCAAAGAGTAACGGAAAGCAAGGAAGGCAAGGCAAAGCAAGGCAACGCAAGCAAGGCTATGGCAAGTTGAAAAAAGGCTAAGACACGACAAGGCAAGGGTAGGCAATTCACGGAAGGCAAGCAAAGAGTAACGGAAGGCAAGGAAGGCAAGGGAAAGCAAGGCAAGGCAATGGTAACGGAAAGAACGGCACGGCAAGGGGAAACAAGGCTAAGGCACGACAACGCACTGCTAGGCAATGCACTGCAAGGCAAGGAAAGGGTAACGCAAGGCAAGGCACGGTCAGGCGAGGCAAGGCTAAGGCACGACAACGCAAGGCTAGGCAATGAACGGAAGGCAAGCAAAGAGTAACGGAACGCAAGGAAGGCAAGGGAAAGCAAGGCGACGCAAGGTTACCGGAAGGAACGGCACGGCAAGGGGAAAGAAGGCTAAGGCACGGCAACGCACGTCTAGGCAATGCAGGGCAAGGCAAGGAAATGGTAAAGCAAATCAAGGCACGGTTTGGGGAGGCAAGGCTAATGCACGACAACGCAAGGCTAGGCAGTGCATGGCTAGGCAAGGAAAGAGTAACGGAAGGAAAGGAAGGCAAGGCAAAGCAAGGCAAGGCAAGTGTAACAAAAGGCAAGGCACGGCAAGGGGAAACAAGGCTAAGGAACGGCAACGCACGGCTAGGCAATGCACGGCCAGGCAAGGAAAGGGTAACGCAAGGCGAGGCACGGTAAGGCTAGACAAGGCTAATGCACGACAACGCACGGCTAGGCAATGCTCGGCAAGGCAAGGAAAGGGTAACGCAAGGCAAGGCACGGTCAGGCGAGGCAAGGCTAATGACGACAACGCAAGGCTAGGCAATGCACGGAAGGCAAGCAAAGAGTAACGGAAGGCAAGGAAGGCAAGGGAAACCAAGGCAAGGCAAGAGTAACGGAAGGAACGGCTCGGCAAGGGGAAACAAGGCTAAGGCACGGCAACGGAGGGCTAGGCAATTCACGGCAAGGCAAGGAAAGGGTAATGCAAGGCAAGGCACGGTCAGGCGAGGCAAGGCTAAGGCACGACTACGCAAGGCTAGGCAATGCACGGAAGGCAAGCAAAGAGTAACGGAAGGCAAGGAATGCAAGGGAAAGCAGGGGAAGGCAAGGGTAACGAAAGGAACGGCACGGCAAGGGGAAACAAGGCTAAGGCACGACAACACAGGGCTAGGCAATGCAGGGCAAGGCAAGGAAAGGGTAACGCAAGGCAAGGCACGGTTTGGGGAGGCAAAGCTAATGCACGACAACGCAAGGCTAGGCAATGCACGGAAGGCAAGCAAAGAGTAACGGAAGGCAAGGAATGCAAGGCAAAGCAAGGCAACGCAAGCAAGGCTGTGGCAAGGTGAAAAAAGGCTAAGGCACGACCACGCAAGTCTAGGCAATGCACGGAAGGGAAGCAAAGAGTAACGGAAGGCAAGGAAGGCAAGGCAAAGCAAGGCAACGCAAGCAAGGCTATGGCAAGGTGAAAAAAGGCTAAGGCACGACAACGCAAGGCTAGGCAATGCACGGAAGGCAAGCAAAGAGTAACGGAAGGCAAGGAAGGCAAGGGAAAGCAAGGCAAGGGTAACGGAAGGAACGGCACGGCAAGCGGAAACAAGGCTAAGGCACGACAACACAGGGCTAGGCAATGCAGGGTAAGGTAAGGAAAGGGTAACACAAGGCAAGGCACGGTTTGGGGAGGCAAGTCTAATGCACGGCAACGCAAGGCTAGGCAATGCACGGAAAGCAAGCAAAGAGTAACGGAAGGCCAGGAATGCAAGGCAAAGCAAGGGAACGCAAGCAAGGCTATGGCAAGGTGAAAAAAGGCTAAGGCACGACCACGCAAGGCTAGGCAATGCACGGAAGGCAAGCAAAGAGTAACGGAAAGCAAGGAAGGCAAGGCAAAGCAAGGCAACGCAAGCAAGGCTATGGCAAGTTGAAAAAAGGCTAAGACACGACAAGGCAAGGGTAGGCAATGCACGGAAGGCAAGCAAAGAGTAACGGAAGGCAAGGAAGGCAAGGGAAAGCAAGGCAAGGCAATGGTAACGGAAAGAACGGCACGGCAAGGGGAAACAAGGCTAAGGCACGACAACGCACTGCTAGGCAATGCACTGCAAGGCAAGGAAAGGGTAACGCAAGGCAAGGCACGGTCAGGCGAGGCAAGGCTAAGGCACGACAACGCAAGGTTAGGCAATGAACGGAAGGCAAGCAAAGAGTAACGGAACGCAAGGAAGGCAAGGGAAAGCAAGGCGACGCAAGGTTACCGGAAGGAACGGCACGGCAAGGGGAAAGAAGGCTAAGGCACGGCAACGCACGTCTAGGCAATGCAGGGAAAGGCAAGGAAATGGTAACGCAAATCAAGGCACGGTTTGGGGAGGCAAGGCTAATGCACGACAACGCAAGGCTAGGCAGTGCATGGCTAGGCAAGGAAAGAGTAACGGAAGGAAAGGAAGGCAAGGCAAAGCAAGGCAAGGCAAGTGTAACAAAAGGCAAGGCACGGCAAGGGGAAACAAGGCTAAGGAACGGCAACGCACGGCTAGGCAATGCACGGCCAGGCAAGGAGAGGGTAACGCAAGGCAAGGCACGGTCAGGCGAGGCAAGGCTAATGACGACAACGCAAGGCTAGGCAATGCACGGAAGGCAAGCAAAGAGTAACGGAAGGCAAGGAAGGCAAGGGAAAGCAAGGCAAGGCAAGAGTAACGGAAGGAACGGTTCGGCAAGGGGAAACAAGGCTAAGGCACGGCAACGGAGGGCTAGGCAATTCACGGCAAGGCAAGGAAAGGGTAACGCAAGGCAAGGCACGGTCAGGCGAGGCAAGGCTAAGGCACGACTACGCAAGGCTAGGCAATGCACGGAAGGCAAGCAAAGAGTAACGGAAGGCAAGGAATGCAAGGGAAAGCAGGGGAAGGCAAGGGTAACGAAAGGAACGGCACGGCAAGGGGAAACAAGGCTAAGGCACGACAACACAGGGCTAGGCAATGCAGGGCAAGGCAAGGAAAGGGTAACGCAAGGCAAGGCACGGTTTGGGGAGGCAAAGCTAATGCACGACAACGCAAGGCTAGGCAATGCACGGAAGGCAAGCAAAGAGTAACGGAAGGCAAGGAATGCAAGGCAAAGCAAGGCAACGCAAGCAAGGCTATGGCAAGGTGAAAAAAGGCTAAGGCACGACCACGCAAGGCTAGGCAATGCACGGAAGGCAAGCAAAGAGTAACGGAAGGCAAGGAATGCAATGCAAAGCAAGGCAACGCAAGCAAGGCTCTGGCAAGGTGAAAAAAGGCTAAGGCACGACCACGCAAGGCTAGGCAATGCACGGAAGGCAAGCAAAGAGTAACGGAAGGCAAGGAATGCAATGCAAAGCAAGGCAACGCAAGCAAGGCTATGGCAAGGTGAAAAAAGGCTAAGGCACGACCACGCAAGTCTAGGCAATGCACGGAAGGGAAGCAAAGAGTAAGGGAAGGCAAGGAAGGCAAGGCAAAGCAAGGCAACGCAAGCAAGGCTATGGCAAGGTGAAAAAAGGCTAAGACACTACAACGCAAGGCTAGGCAATGCACGGAAGGGAAGCAAAGAGTAACGGAAGGCAAGGAAGGCAAGGGAAAGCAAGGCAAGGGTAACGGAAGGAACGGCACGGCAAGGGGAAACAAGGCTAAGGCACGACAACACAGGGCTAGGCAATGCAGGGTAAGGTAAGGAAAGCGTAACACAAGGCAAGGCACGGTTTGGGGAGGCAAGTCTAATGCACGACAACGCAAGGCTAGGCAATGCACGGAAAGCAAGCAAAGAGTAACGGAAGGCAAGGAATGCAAGGCAAAGCAAGGCAACGCAAGCAAGGCTATGGCAAGGTGAGAAAAGGCTAAGGCACGACCACGCAAGGCTAGGCAATGCACGGAAGGCAAGCAAAGAGTAACGGAAAGCAAGGAAGGCAAGGCAAAGCAAGGCAACGCAAGCAAGGCTATGGCAAGGTGAAAAAAGGCTAAGACACGATAACGCAAGGCTAGGCAATGCACGGAAGGCAAGCAAAGAGTAACGGAAGGCAAGGAAGGCAAGGGAAAGCAAGGCAAGGCAAGGGTAACGGAAGGAACGGCACGGTAAGGGGAAACAAGGCTAAGGCACGATAACGCACTGCTAGGCAATGCACTGCAAGGCAAGGAAAGCGTAACGCAAGGCAAGGCACGGTCAGGCGAGGCAAGGCTAAGGCACGACAACGAAAGGCTAGGCAATGCACGGAAGGCAAGCAAAGAGTAACGGAACGCAAGGAAGGCAAGGGAAAGCAAGGCAAGGCAAGGTTACCAGAAGGAACGGCACGGCAAGGGGAAACAAGGCTAAGGCACGGCAACGCACGGCTAGGCAATGCAGGGCAAGGCAAGGAAATGGTAACGCAAGGCAAGGCACGGTTTGGGGAGGCAAAGCTAATGCACGACAACGCAAGGCTAGGCAGTGCACGGCTAGGCAAGGAAAGAGTAACGGAAGGAAAGGAAGGCAAGGCAAAGCAAGGCAAGGCAAGTGTAACGAAAGGCAAGGCACGGCAAGGGGAAACAAGGCTAAGGAACGGCAATGCACGGCTAGGCAATGCACGGCCAGGCAAGGAAAGGGTAATGAAAGGCAAGGCACGGTAAGGCAAGACAAGGCTAATGCACGACAACGCACGGCTAGGCAATGCTCGGCAAGGCAAGGAAAGGGTAACGCAAGGCAAGGCACGGTCAGGCGAGGCAAGGCTAATGACGACAACGCAAGGCTAGGCAATGCACGGAAGGCAAGCAAAGAGTAACGGAAGGCAAGGAAGGCAAGGGAAACCAAGGCAAGGCAAGAGTAACGGAAGGAACGGCTCGGCAAGGGGAAACAAGGCTAAGGCACGGCAACGGAGGGCTAGGCAATTCACGGCAAGGCAAGGAAAGGGTAACGCAAGGCAAGGCACGGTCAGGCGAGGCAAGGCTAAGGCACGACTACGCAAGGCTAGGCAATGCACGGAAGGCAAGCAAAGAGTAACGGAAGGCAAGGAATGCAAGGGAAAGCAGGGGAAGGCAAGGGTAACGAAAGGAACGGCACGGCAAGGGGAAACAAGGCTAAGGCACGACAACACAGGGCTAGGCAATGCAGGGCAAGGCAAGGAAAGGGTAACGCAAGGCAAGGCACGGTTTGGGGAGGCAAAGCTAATGCACGACAACGCAAGGCTAGGCAATGCACGGAAGGCAAGCAAAGAGTAACGGAAGGCAAGGAATGCAAGGCAAAGCAAGGCAACGCAAGCAAGGCTATGGCAAGGTGAAAAAAGGCTAAGGCACGACAACGCAAGGCTAGGCAATGCACGGAAGGCAAGCAAAGAGTAACGGAAGGCAAGGAAGGCAAGGGAAAGCAAGGCAATGGTAACGGAAGGAACGGCACGGCAAGGGGAAACAAGGCTAAGGCACGACAACACAGGGCTAGGCAATGCAGGGTAAGGTAAGGAAAGGGTAACACAAGGCAAGGCACGGTTTGGGGAGGCAAGTCTAATGCACGACAACGCAAGGCTAGGCAATGCACGGAAAGCAAGCAAAGAGTAACGGAAGGCCAGGAATGCAAGGCAAAGCAAGGGAACGCAAGCAAGGCTATGGCAAGGTGAAAAAAGGCTAAGGCACGACCACGCAAGGCTAGGCAATGCACGGAAGGCAAGCAAAGAGTAACGGAAAGCAAGGAAGGCAAGGCAAAGCAAGGCAACGCAAGCAAGGCTATGGCAAGTTGAAAAAAGGCTAAGACACGACAAGGCAAGGGTAGGCAATGCACGGAAGGCAAGCAAAGAGTAACGGAAGGCAAGGAAGGCAAGGGAAAGCAAGGCAAGGCAATGGTAACGGAAAGAACGGCACGGCAAGGGGAAACAAGGCTAAGGCACGACAACGCACTGCTAGGCAATGCACTGCAAGGCAAGGAAAGGGTAACGCAAGGCAAGGCACGGTCAGGCGAGGCAAGGCTAAGGCACGACAACGCAAGGTTAGGCAATGAACGGAAGGCAAGCAAAGAGTAACGGAACGCAAGGAAGGCAAGGGAAAGCAAGGCGACGCAAGGTTACCGGAAGGAACGGCACGGCAAGGGGAAAGAAGGCTAAGGCACGGCAACGCACGTCTAGGCAATGCAGGGCAAGGCAAGGAAATGGTAACGCAAATCAAGGCACGGTTTGGGGAGGCAAGGCTAATGCACGACAACGCAAGGCTAGGCAGTGCATGGCTAGGCAAGGAAAGAGTAACGGAAGGAAAGGAAGGCAAGGCAAAGCAAGGCAAGGCAAGTGTAACAAAAGGCAAGGCACGGCAAGGGGAAACAAGGCTAAGGAACGGCAACGCACGGCTAGGCAATGCACGGCCAGGCAAGGAGAGGGTAACGCAAGGCAAGGCACGGTCAGGCGAGGCAAGGCTAATGACGACAACGCAAGGCTAGGCAATGCACGGAAGGCAAGCAAAGAGTAACGGAAGGCAAGGAAGGCAAGGGAAACCAAGGCAAGGCAAGAGTAACGGAAGGAACGGCTCGGCAAGGGGAAACAAGGCTAAGGCACGGCAACGGAGGGCTAGGCAATTCACGGCAAGGCAAGGAAAGGGTAACGCAAGGCAAGGCACGGTCAGGCGAGGCAAGGCTAAGGCACGACTACGCAAGGCTAGGCAATGCACGGAAGGCAAGCAAAGAGTAACGGAAGGCAAGGAATGCAAGGGAAAGCAGGGGAAGGCAAGGGTAACGAAAGGAACGGCACGGCAAGGGGAAACAAGGCTAAGGCACGACAACACAGGGCTAGGCAATGCAGGGCAAGGCAAGGAAAGGGTAACGCAAGGCAAGGCACGGTTTGGGGAGGCAAAGCTAATGCACGACAACGCAAGGCTAGGCAATGCACGGAAGGCAAGCAAAGAGTAACGGAAGGCAAGGAATGCAAGGCAAAGCAAGGCAACGCAAGCAAGGCTATGGCAAGGTGAAAAAAGGCTAAGGCACGACCACGCAAGGCTAGGCAATGCACGGAAGGCAAGCAAAGAGTAACGGAAGGCAAGGAATGCAATGCAAAGCAAGGCAACGCAAGCAAGGCTATGGCAAGGTGAAAAAAGGCTAAGGCACGACCACGCAAGGCTAGGCAATGCACGGAAGGCAAGCAAAGAGTAACGGAAGGCAAGGAATGCAATGCAAAGCAAGGCAACGCAAGCAAGGCTATGGCAAGGTGAAAAAAGGCTAAGGCACGACCACAAAGTCTAGGCAATGCACGGAAGGGAAGCAAAGAGTAACGGAAGGCAAGGAAGGCAAGGCAAAGCAAGGCAACGCAAGCAAGGCTATGGCAAGGTGAAAAAAGGCTAAGACACGACAACGCAAGGCTAGGCAATGCACGGAAGGGAAGCAAAGAGTAACGGAAGGCAAGGAAGGCAAGGGAAAGCAAGGCAAGGGTAACGGAAGGAACGGCACGGCAAGGGGAAACAAGGCTAAGGCACGACAACACAGGGCTAGGCAATGCAGGGTAAGGTAAGGAAAGGGTAACACAAGGCAAGGCACGGTTTGGGGAGGCAAGTCTAATGCACGACAACGCAAGGCTAGGCAATGCACGGAAAGCAAGCAAAGAGTAACGGAAGGCAAGGAATGCAAGGCAAAGCAAGGCAACGCAAGCAAGGCTATGGCAAGGTGAGAAAAGGCTAAGGCACGACCACGCAAGGCTAGGCAATGCACGGAAGGCAAGCAAAGAGTAACGGAAAGCAAGGAAGGCAAGGCAAAGCAAGGCAACGCAAGCAAGGCTATGGCAAGGTGAAAAAAGGCTAAGACACGATAACGCAAGGCTAGGCAATGCACGGAAGGCAAGCAAAGAGTAACGGAAGGCAAGGAAGGCAAGGGAAAGCAAGGCAAGGCAAGGGTAACGGAAGGAACGGCACGGTAAGGGGAAACAAGGCTAAGGCACGATAACGCACTGCTAGGCAATGCACTGCAAGGCAAGGAAAGCGTAACGCAAGGCAAGGCACGGTCAGGCGAGGCAAGGCTAAGGCACGACAACGAAAGGCTAGGCAATGCACGGAAGGCAAGCAAAGAGTAACGGAACGCAAGGAAGGCAAGGGAAAGCAAGGCAAGGCAAGGTTACCAGAAGGAACGGCACGGCAAGGGGAAACAAGGCTAAGGCACGGCAACGCACGGCTAGGCAATGCAGGGCAAGGCAAGGAAATGGTAACGCAAGGCAAGGCACGGTTTGGGGAGGCAAAGCTAATGCACGACAACGCAAGGCTAGGCAGTGCACGGCTAGGCAAGGAAAGAGTAACGGAAGGAAAGGAAGGCAAGGCAAAGCAAGGCAAGGCAAGTGTAACGAAAGGCAAGGCACGGCAAGGGGAAACAAGGCTAAGGAACGGCAATGCACGGCTAGGCAATGCACGGCCAGGCAAGGAAAGGGTAATGAAAGGCAAGGCACGGTAAGGCAAGACAAGGCTAATGCACGACAACGCACGGCTAGGCAATGCACGGCAAGGCAAGGAAAGGGTAACGCAAGGCAAGGCACGGTCAGGAGAGGCAAGGCTAATGCACGACAACGCAAGGCTAGGCAATGCACGGAAGGCAAGCAAAGAGTAACGGAAGGCAAGGAATGCAAAGGAAAGCAGGGGAAGGCAAGGGTAACGAAAGGAACGGCACGGTAAGGGGAAACAAGGCTAAGGCACGACAACACAGTTCTAGGCAATGCAGGGCAAGGCAAGGAAAGGGTAACGCAAGGCAAGGCACGGTTTCGGGAGGCAAGGCTAATGCACGACAACGCAAGGCTAGGCAATGCACGGAAGGCAAGCAAAGAGTAACGGAAGGCAAGGAAGGCAAGGGAAAGCAAGTCAAGGCAAGGGTAACGGAAGGAACGGCACGGCAAGGGGAAACAAGGCTAAGGCACGGCAACGCAGGGCTAGGCAATGCACGGCAAGGCAAGGAAAGAGTAACGCAAGGCAAGGCACGGTGAGGCAAGGCAAGGCTGATGCACGACAACGCACGGCTAGGCAATGCACGGCAAGGCAAGGAAAGGGTAACGCAAGGCAAGGCACGGTCAGGCGAGGCAAGGCTAAGGCACGACAACGCAAGGCTAGGCAATGCACGGAAGGCAAGCAAAGAGTATCGGAATGCAAGGAAGGCAAGGGAAAGCAGGGGAAGGCAAGGGTAACGGAAGGAACGGCACGGTAAGGGGAAACAAGGCTAAGGCACGACAACGCAGGGCTAGGCAATGCACGGCAAGGCAAGGAAAGGGTAACGCAAGGCAAGGCACGGTCAGGCGAGGCAAGGGTAATGCACGACAACGCAAGGCTACGCAGTGCACGGCTAGGCAAGGAAAGAGTAACGGAAGGAAATAAAGGCAAGGCAAACAAGGCAAGGCAAGTGTAACAAAAGGCATGGCACGGCAAGGGGAAACAAGGCTAAGGCAAGGCAACGCAAGGCTAAGCAATGAACGGCCAGGCAAGGAAAGGGTAACGCAAGGCAAGGCACGGTAAGGCAAGGCGAGGCTAATGCACGACAACGCACGGCTAGGCAATTCACGGCAACGCAAGGAAAGGGTAACGCAAGGCAAGGCACGGTCAGGCGAGGCAAGGCTAAGGCACGACAACGCAAGGCTAGGCAATGCACGGAAGGCAAGCAAAGAGTAATGGAAGGCAAGGAATGCAATGCAAAGCAAGGCAACGCAAGCAAGGCTATGGCAAGGTGAAAAAAGGCTAAGGCACGACCACGCAAGGCTAGGCAATGCACGGAAGGGAAGCAAAGAGTAACGGAAGGCAAGGAAGGCAAGGCAAAGCAAGGCAACGCAAGCAAGGCTATGGCAAGGTGAAAAAAGGCTAAGACACGACAACGCAAGGCTAGGCAATGCACGGAAGGCTAGCAAAGAGTAACGGAAGGCAAGGAAGGCAAGGGAAAGCAAGGCAAGGGTAACGGAAGGAACGGCACGGCAAGGGCAAACAAGGCTAAGGCACGACAACGAACGGCTAGGCAATGCAGGGCAAGGCAAGGTAAGGGTAAAGCAAGGCAAGGCACGGTCAGGCGAGGCAAGGCTAAGGCACGACAACGCAAGGCTAGGTAATGCACGGAAGGCAAGAAAAGAATAACGGAATGCAAGGAAGGCAAGGGAAAGCAAGGGAAGGCAAGTGTAATGGAAGGAAGACACGGCAAGGGGAAACAAGGCTAAGGCACGGCAACGCAGGGCTAGGCAATGCACGGCAAGGCAAGGAAAGGGTAACGCAAGGCAAGGCACGGTCAGGCGACGCAAGGCTAAGGCACGACAACGCAAGGCTAGGCAATGCACGAAAGGCAAGCAAAGAGTAACGGAAGGCAAGGAATGCAAGGGAAAGCAGGGGAAGGCAAGGGTAACGAAAGGAACGGCACGGCAAGGGGAAACAAGGCTAAGGCACGACAACACAGGGCTAGGCAATGCAGGGAAGGCAAGGAATGGGTAACGCAAGGCAAGGCACGGTTTGGGGAGGCAAAGCTAATGCACGACAACGCAAGGCTAGGCAATGCACGGAAGGCAAGCAAAGAGTAACGGAAGGCAAGGAATGCAAGGCAAAGCAAGGCAACGCAAGCAAGCCTATGGCAAGGTGAAAAAAGGCTAAGGCACGACCACGCAAGGCTAGGCAATGCACGGAAGGCAAGCAAAGAGTAACGGAAGGCAAGGAATGCAATGCAAAGGAAGGCAACGCAAGCAAGGCTATGGCAAGGTGAAAAAAGGCTAAGGCACGACCACGCAAGTCTAGGCAATGCACGGAAGGGAAGCAAAGAGTAACGGAAGGCAAGGAAGGCAAGGCAAAGCAAGGCAACGCAAGCAAGGCTATGGCAAGCTGAAAAAAGGCTAAGACACGACAACGCAAGGCTAGGCAATGCACGGAAGGCAAGCAAAGAGTAACGGAAGGCAAGGAAGGCAAGGGAAAGCAAGGCAAGGGTAACGGAAGGAACGGCACGGCAAGGGGAAACAAGGCTAAGGCACGACAACACAGGGCTAGGCAATGCAGGGTAAGGCAAGGAAAGGGTAACGCAAGGCAAGGCACGGTTTGGGGAGGCAAGACTAATGCACGACATCGCAAGGCTAGGCAGTGCACGGCTAGGCAAGGAAAGAGTAATGGAAGGAAAGGAAGGCAAGGAAAAGCATGTCAAGGCAAGTGTAACAACAGGCAAGGCACGGCAAGGGGAAACAAGGCTAAGGCACGACAACGCAAGGCTAGGCAATGCACGGAAGGCAAGCAAAGAGTAACGGAAGCCAAGGAATGCAAAGGAAAGCAGGGGAAGGCAAGGGTAACGAAAGGAACGGCACGGTAAGGGGAAACAAGGCTAAGGCACGACAACACAGGGCTAGGCAATGCAGGGCAAGGCAAGGAAAGGGTAACGCAAGGCAAGGCACGGTTTGGGGAGGCAAGGCTAATGCACGACAACGCAAGGCTAGGCAATGCACGGAAGGCAAGCAAAGAGTAACGGAAGGCAAGGAAGGCAAGGGAAAGCAAGGCAAGGCAAGGGTAACGGATGAACGGCACGACAAGGGGAAACAAGGCTAAGGCACGGCAACGCACGGCTAGGCAATGCACGGCAAGGCAAGGAAAGGGTAACGCAAGGCAAGGCACGGTCAGGCGAGGCAAGGGTAATGCACGACAACGCACGGCTACGCAGTTCACGGCTAGGCAACGAAAGAGTAACGGAAGGAAAGGAAGGCAAGGCAAAGCAAGGCAAGGCAAGTGTAACAAAAGGTACGGCACGGCAAGGGGAAACAAGGCTAAGGCACGGCAACGCAAGCCTTAGCAATGCACGGCCAGGCATGGAAAGGGTAACGCAAGGCAAGGCACTGTCAGGCGAGGGAAGGCTAAGGCACGACAACGCAAGGCTAGGCAATGCACGGAAGGCAAGCAAAGAGTAACGGAAGGCAATGAATGCAAGGCAAAGCAAGGCAACGCAAACAAGTTTATGGCAAGGTGAAAAAAGGCTAAGGCACGACCACGCAAGGCTAGGCAATGCACGGAAGGGAAGCAAAGAGTAACGGAAGGCAAGGAAGGCAAGGTAAAGCAAGGCAACGCAAGCAAGGCTATGGCAAGGTGAAAAAAGGCTAAGACACGACAACGCAAGGCTAGGCAATGCACGGAAGGCAAGCAAAGAGTAACGGAACACAAGGAAGGCAAGGGAAAGCAAGGCAAAGCAAGCAAGGCTGTGGCAATGTGAATCAAGGCTAAGGCACCACAACGCACGACTAGGCAATGCACGGCCAGCCAAGGAAAATGTAACGCAAGGCAAGGCACTCTGAGGCAAGGCAAGGCTAATGCATGACAGCGCAAGGCTAGGCAATGCATGGCAAGGCAAGGAAAGGGTAACACCAGGCAAGGCACGGTCAGGCAAGGCAAGGCTAATGCACGACAAGGCAAGGCTAGGCAGTGCACGGCAAGGCAAGGAAAGGGTAACGCAAGGCAAGGCACTGTCAGGCGAGGCAAGGCTAAGGCACGAAGACGCAAGGCTAGGCAATGCACGGAAGGAAAGCGAAGAGTAACGGAAGGCAAGGAAAGCAAGGGAAAGCAAGGGAAGGCAAGGGTAACGGAAGGAACGGCACGGCAAGGGGAAACAAGGCTAAGGCACGACAACACAGGGCTAGGCAATGCAGGGTAAGGCAAGGAAAGGGTAACGCAAGGCAAGGCACGGTTTGGGGAGGCAAGACTAATGCACGACAACGCAAGGCTAGGCAATGCACGGAAAGCAAGCAAAGAGTAACGGAAGGCCAGGAATGCAAGGCAAAGCAAGGGAACGCAAGCAAGGCTATGGCAAGGTGAGAAAAGGCTAAGGCACGACCACGCAAGGCTAGGCAATGCACGGAAGGCAAGCAAAGAGTAACGGAAAGCAAGGAAGGCAAGGCAAAGCAAGGCAACGCAAGCAAGGCTATGGCAAGTTGAAAAAAGGCTAAGACACGACAAGGCAAGGGTAGGCAATTCACGGAAGGCAAGCAAAGAGTAACGGAAGGCAAGGAAGGCAAGGGAAAGCAAGGCAAGGCAATGGTAACGGAAAGAACGGCACGGCAAGGGGAAACAAGGCTAAGGCACGACAACGCACTGCTAGGCAATGCACTGCAAGTCAAGGAAAGGGTAACGCAAGGCAAGGCACGGTCAGGCGAAGCAAGGCTAAGGCACGACAACGCAAGGCTAGGCAATGAACGGAAGGCAAGCAAAGAGTAACGGAACGCAAGGAAGGCAAGGGAAAGCAAGGCGACGCAAGGTTACCGGAAGGAACGGCACGGCAAGGGGAAAGAAGGCTAAGGCACGGCAACGCACGTCTAGGCAATGCAGGGCAAGGCAAGGAAATGGTAACGCAAATCAAGGCACGGTTTGGGGAGGCAAGGCTAATGCACGACAACGCAAGGCTAGGCAGTGCATGGCTAGGCAAGGAAAGAGTAACGGAAGGAAAGGAAGGCAAGGCAAAGCAAGGCAAGGCAAGTGTAACAAAAGGCAAGGCACGGCAAGGGGAAACAAGGCTAAGGAACGGCAACGCACGGCTAGGCAATGCACGGCCAGGCAAGGAAAGGGTAACGCAAGGCGAGGCACGGTAAGGCTAGACAAGGCTAATGCACGACAACGCACGGCTAGGCAATGCTCGGCAAGGCAAGGAAAGGGTAACGCAAGGCAAGGCACGGTCAGGCGAGGCAAGGCTAATGACGACAACGCAAGGCTAGGCAATGCACGGAAGGCAAGCAAAGAGTAACGGAAGGCAAGGAAGGCAAGGGAAACCAAGGCAAGGCAAGAGTAACGGAAGGAACGGCTCGGCAAGGGGAAACAAGGCTAAGGCACGGCAACGGAGGGCTAGGCAATTCACGGCAAGGCAAGGAAAGGGTAACGCAAGGCAAGGCACGGTCAGGCGAGGCAAGGCTAAGGCAGGACTACGCAAGGCTAGGCAATGCACGGAAGGCAAGCAAAGAGTAACGGAAGGCAAGGAATGCAAGGGAAAGCAGGGGAAGGCAAGGGTAACGAAAGGAACGGCACGGCAAGGGGAAACAAGGCTAAGGCACGACAACACAGGGCTAGGCAATGCAGGGCAAGGCAAGGAAAGGGTAACGCAAGGCAAGGCACGGTTTGGGGAGGCAAAGCTAATGCACGACAACGCAAGGCTAGGCAATGCACGGAAGGCAAGCAAAGAGTAACGGAAGGCAAGGAATGCAAGGCAAAGCAAGGCAACGCAAGCAAGGCTGTGGCAAGGTGAAAAAAGGCTAAGGCACGACCACGCAAGTCTAGGCAATGCACGGAAGGGAAGCAAAGAGTAACGGAAGGCAAGGAAGGCAAGGCAAAGCAAGGCAACGCAAGCAAGGCTATGGCAAGGTGAAAAAAGGCTAAGGCACGACAACGCAAGGCTAGGCAATGCACGGAAGGCAAGCAAAGAGTAACGGAAGGCAAGGAAGGCAAGGGAAAGCAAGGCAAGGGTAACGGAAGGAACGGCACGGCAAGGGGAAACAAGGCTAAGGCACGACAACACAGGGCTAGGCAATGCAGGGTAAGGTAAGGAAAGGGTAACACAAGGCAAGGCACGGTTTGGGGAGGCAAGTCTAATGCACGACAACGCAAGGCTAGGCAATGCACGGAAAGCAAGCAAAGAGTAACGGAAGGCCAGGAATGCAAGGCAAAGCAAGGGAACGCAAGCAAGGCTATGGCAAGGTGAAAAAAGGCTAAGGCACGACCACGCAAGGCTAGGCAATGCACGGAAGGCAAGCAAAGAGTAACGGAAAGCAAGGAAGGCAAGGCAAAGCAAGGCAACGCAAGCAAGGCTATGGCAAGTTGAAAAAAGGCTAAGACACGACAAGGCAAGGGTAGGCAATGCACGGAAGGCAAGCAAAGAGTAACGGAAGGCAAGGAAGGCAAGGGAAAGCAAGGCAAGGCAATGGTAACGGAAAGAACGGCACGGCAAGGGGAAACAAGGCTAAGGCACGACAACGCACTGCTAGGCAATGCACTGCAAGGCAAGGAAAGGGTAACGCAAGGCAAGGCACGGTCAGGCGAGGCAAGGCTAAGGCACGACAACGCAAGGTTTGGCAATGAACGGAAGGCAAGCAAAGAGTAACGGAACGCAAGGAAGGCAAGGGAAAGCAAGGCGACGCAAGGTTACCGGAAGGAACGGCACGGCAAGGGGAAAGAAGGCTAAGGCACGGCAACGCACGTCTAGGCAATGCAGGGCAAGGCAAGGAAATGGTAACGCAAATCAAGGCACGGTTTGGGGAGGCAAGGCTAATGCACGACAACGCAAGGCTAGGCAGTGCATGGCTAGGCAAGGAAAGAGTAACGGAAGGAAAGGAAGGCAAGGCAAAGCAAGGCAAGGCAAGTGTAACAAAAGGCAAGGCACGGCAAGGGGAAACAAGGCTAAGGAACGGCAACGCACGGCTAGGCAATGCACGGCCAGGCAAGGAGAGGGTAACGCAAGGCAAGGCACGGTCAGGCGAGGCAAGGCTAATGACGACAACGCAAGGCTAGGCAATGCACGGAAGGCAAGCAAAGAGTAACGGAAGGCAAGGAAGGCAAGGGAAACCAAGGCAAGGCAAGAGTAACGGAAGGAACGGCTCAGCAAGGGGAAACAAGGCTAAGGCACGGCAACGGAGGGCTAGGCAATTCACGGCAAGGCAAGGAAAGGGTAACGCAAGTCAAGGCACGGTCAGGCGAGGCAAGGCTAAGGCACGACTACGCAAGGCTAGGCAATGCACGGAAGGCAAGCAAAGAGTAACGGAAGGCAAGGAATGCAAAGGAAAGCAGGGGAAGGCAAGGGTAACGAAAGGAACGGCACGGCAAGGGGAAACAAGGCTAAGGCACGACAACACAGGGCTAGGCAATGCAGGGCAAGGCAAGGAAAGGGTAACGCAAGGCAAGGCACGGTTTGGGGAGGCAAAGCTAATGCACGACAACGCAAGGCTAGGCAATGCACGGAAGGCAAGCAAAGAGTAACGGAAGGCAAGGAATGCAAGGCAAAGCAAGGCAACGCAAGCAAGGCTATGGCAAGGTGAAAAAAGGCTAAGGCACGACCACGCAAGGCTAGGCAATGCACGGAAGGCAAGCAAAGAGTAACGGAAGGCAAGGAATGCAATGCAAAGCAAGGCAACGCAAGCAAGGCTATGGCAAGGTGAAAAAAGGCTAAGGCACGACCACGCAAGGCTAGGCAATGCACGGAAGGCAAGCAAAGAGTAACGGAAGGCAAGGAATGCAATGCAAAGCAAGGCAACGCAAGCAAGGCTATGGCAAGGTGAAAAAAGGCTAAGGCACGACCACGCAAGTCTAGGCAATGCACGGAAGGGAAGCAAAGAGTAACGGAAGGCAAGGAAGGCAAGGCAAAGCAAGGCAACGCAAGCAAGGCTATGGCAAGGTGAAAAAAGGCTAAGACACGACAACGCAAGGCTAGGCAATGCACGGAAGGGAAGCAAAGAGTAACGGAAGGCAAGGAAGGCAAGGGAAAGCAAGGCAAGGGTAACGGAAGGAACGGCACGGCAAGGGGAAACAAGGCTAAGGCACGACAACACAGGGCTAGGCAATGCAGGGTAAGGTAGGGAAAGGGTAACACAAGGCAAGGCACGGTTTAGGGAGGCAAGTCTAATGCACGACAACGCAAGGCTAGGCAATGCACGGAAAGCAAGCAAAGAGTAACGGAAGGCAAGGAATGCAAGGCAAAGCAAGGCAACGCAAGCAAGGCTATGGCAAGGTGAGAAAAGGCTAAGGCACGACCACGCAAGGCTAGGCAATGCACGGAAGGGAAGCAAAGAGTAACGGAAAGCAAGGAAGGCAAGGCAAAGCAAGGCAACGCAAGCAAGGCTATGGCAAGGTGAAAAAAGGCTAAGACACGATAACGCAAGGCTAGGCAATGCACGGAAGGCAAGCAAAGAGTAACGGAAGGCAAGGAAGGCAAGGGAAAGCAAGGCAAGGCAAGGGTAACGGAAGGAACGGCACGGTAAGGGGAAACAAGGCTAAGGCACGATAACGCACTGCTAGGCAATGCACTGCAAGGCAAGGAAAGCGTAACGCAAGGCAAGGCACGGTGAGGCGAGGCAAGGCTAAGGCACGACAACGAAAGGCTAGGCAATGCACGGATGGCAAGCAAAGAGTAACGGAACGCAAGGAAGGCAAGGGAAAGCAAGGCAAGGCAAGGTTACCAGAAGGAACGGCACGGCAAGGGGGAAACAAGGCTAAGGCACGGCAACGCACGGCTAGGCAATGCAGGGCAAGGCAAGGAAATGGTAACGCAAGGCAAGGCACGGTTTGGGGAGGCAAAGCTAATGCACGACAACGCAAGGCTAGGCAGTGCACGGCTAGGCAAGGAAAGAGTAACGGAAGGAAAGGAAGGCAAGGCAAAGCAAGGCAAGGCAAGTGTAACGAAAGGCAAGGCACGGCAAGGGGAAACAAGGCTAAGGAACGGCAATGCACGGCTAGGCAATGCACGGCCAGGCAAGGAAAGGGTAATGAAAGGCAAGGCACGGTAAGGCAAGACAAGGCTAATGCACGATAACGCACGGCTAGGCAATGCACGGCAACGCAAGGAAAGGGTAACGCAAGGCAAGGCACGGTCAGGAGAGGCAAGGCTAATGCACGACAGCGCAAGGCTAGGCAATGCACGGAAGGCAAGCAAAGAGTAACGGAAGGCAAGGAAGGCAAGGGAAACCAAGGCAAGGCAAGTGTAACGGAAGGAACGGCTCGGCAAGGGGAAACAAGGCTAAGGCACGGCAACGCAGGGGTAGGCAATGCACGGCAAGGCAAGGAAAGGGTAACGCAAGGCAAGGCACTGTCAGGCGAGGCAAAGCTAATGCACGACATCGGAAGGCTAGGCAGTGCACGGCTAGGCAAGGAAAGAGTAACGGAAGGAAAGGAAGGCAAGGCAAAGCAAGGCAAGGCAAGTGTAACAAAAGGAAAGGCACGGCAAGGGGAAACAAGGCTAAGGAACGGCAACGCACGGCTAGGCAATGCACGGCCAGGCAAGGAAAGGTAACGCAAGGCGAGGCACGGTAAGGCTAGACAAGGCTAATGCAGGACAACGCACGGCTAGGCAATGCTCGGCAAGGCAAGGAAAGGGTAACGCAAGGCAAGGCACGGTCAGGCGAGGCAAGGCTAATGACGACAACGCAAGGCTAGGCAATGCACGGAAGGCAAGCAAAGAGTAACGGAAGGCAAGGAATGCAAAGGAAAGCAGGGGAAGGCAAGGGTAACGAAAGGAACGGCACGGTAAGGGGAAACAAGGCTAAGGCACGACAACACAGTTCTAGGCAATGCAGGGCAAGGCAAGGAAAGGGTAACGCAAGGCAAGGCACGGTTTCGGGAGGCAAGGCTAATGCACGACAACGCAAGGCTAGGCAATGCACGGAAGGCAAGCAAAGAGTAACGGAAGGCAAGGAAGGCAAGGGAAAGCAAGTCAAGGCAAGGGTAACGGAAGGAACGGCACGGCAAGGGGAAACAAGGCTAAGGCACGGCAACGCAGGGCTAGGCAATGCACGGCAAGGCAAGGAAAGAGTAACGGAAGGCAAGGCACGGTGAGGCAAGGCAAGGCTGATGCACGACAACGCACGGCTAGGCAATGCACGGCAAGGCAAGGAAAGGGTAACGCAAGGCAAGGCACGGTCAGGCGAGGCAAGGCTAAGGCACGACAACGCAAGGCTAGGCAATGCACGGAAGGCAAGCAAAGAGTATCGGAAGGCAAGGAAGGCAAGGGAAAGCAGGGGAAGGCAAGGGTAACGGAAGGAACGGCACGGTAAGGGGAAACAAGGCTAAGGCACGACAACGCAGGGCTAGGCAATGCACGGCAAGGCAAGGAAAGGGTAACGCAAGGCAAGGCACGGTTTGGGGAGGCAAGGCTAATGCACGACAACGCAAGGCTAGGCAGTGCATGGCTAGGCAAGGAAAGAGTAACGGAAGGAAAGGAAGGCAAGGCAAAGCAAGGCAAGGCAAGTGTAACAAAAGGCAAGGCACGGCAAGGGGAAACAAGGCTAAGGAACGGCAACGCACGGCTAGGCAATGCACGGCCAGGCAAGGAAAGGGTAACGCAAGGCGAGGCACGGTAAGGCTAGACAAGGCTAATGCACGACAACGCACGGCTAGGCAATGCTCGGCAAGGCAAGGAAAGGGTAACGCAAGGCAAGGCACGGTCAGGCGAGGCAAGGCTAATGACGACAACGCAAGGCTAGGCAATGCACGGAAGGCAAGCAAAGAGTAACGGAAGGCAAGGAAGGCAAGGGAAACCAAGGCAAGGCAAGAGTAACGGAAAGGAACGGCTCGGCAAGGGGAAACAAGGCTAAGGCACGGCAACGGAGGGCTAGGCAATTCACGGCAAGGCAAGGAAAGGGTAACGCAAGGCAAGGCACGGTCAGGCGAGGCAAGGCTAAGGCACGACTACGCAAGGCTAGGCAATGCACGGAAGGCAAGCAAAGAGTAACGGAAGGCAAGGAATGCAAGGGAAAGCAGGGGAAGGCAAGGGTAACGAAAGGAACGGCACGGCAAGGGGAAACAAGGCTAAGGCACGACAACACAGGGCTAGGCAATGCAGGGCAAGGCAAGGAAAGGGTAACGCAAGGCAAGGCACGGTTTGGGGAGGCAAAGCTAATGCACGACAACGCAAGGCTAGGCAATGCACGGAAGGCAAGCAAAGAGTAACGGAAGGCAAGGAATGCAAGGCAAAGCAAGGCAACGCAAGCAAGGCTATGGCAAGGTGAAAAAAGGCTAAGGCACGACCACGCAAGGCTAGGCAATGCACGGAAGGCAAGCAAAGAGTAACGGAAGGCAAGGAATGCAATGCAAAGCAAGGCATCGCAAGCAAGGCTATGGCAAGGTGAAAAAAGGCTAAGGCACGACCACGCAAGTCTAGGCAATGCACGGAAGGGAAGCAAAGAGTAACGGAAGGCAAGGAAGGCAAGGCAAAGCAAGGCAACGCAAGCAAGGCTATGGCAAGGTGAAAAAAGGCTAAGACACGACAACGCAAGGCTAGGCAATGCACGGAAGGCAAGCAAAGAGTAACGGAAGGCAAGGAAGGCAAGGGAAAGCAAAGCAAGGGTAACGGAAGGAACGGCACGGCAAGGGGGAAACAAGGCTAAGGCACGACAACACAGGGCTAGGCAATGCAGGGTAAGGTAAGGAAAGGGTAACACAAGGCAAGGCACGGTTTGGGGAGGCAAGTCTAATGCACGACAACGCAAGGCTAGGCAATGCACGGAAAGCAAGCAAAGAGTAACGGAAGGCAAGGAATGCAAGGCAAAGCAAGGCAACGCAAGCAAGGCTATGGCAAGGTGAGAAAAGGCTAAGGCACGACCACGCAAGGCTAAGCAATGCACGGAAGGCAAGCAAAGAGTAACGGAAAGCAAGGAAGGCAAGGCAAAGCAAGGCAACGCAAGCAAGGCTATGGCAAGGGGAAACAAGGCTAAGGCACGATAACGCACTGCTAGGCAATGCACTGCAAGGCAAGGAAAGCGTAACGCAAGGCAAGGCACGGTCAGGCGAGGCAAGGCTAAGGCACGACAACGAAAGGCTAGGCAATGCACGGAAGGCAAGCAAAGAGTAACGGAACGCAAGGAAGGCAAGGGAAAGCAAGGCAAGGCAAGGTTACCAGAAGGAACGGCACGGCAAGGGGGAAACAAGGCTAAGGCACGGCAACGCACGGCTAGGCAATGCAGGGCAAGGCAAGGAAATGGTAACGCAAGGCAAGGCACGGTTTGGGGAGGCAAAGCTAATACACGACAACGCAAGGCTAGGTAGTGCACGGCTAGGCAAGGAAAGAGTAACGGAAGGAAAGGAAGGCAAGGCAAAGCAAGGCAAGGCAAGTGTAACGAAAGGCAAGGCACGGCAAGGGGAAACAAGGCTAAGGAACGGCAACGCACGGCTAGGCAATGCACGGGCAGGCAAGGAAAGGGTAATGAAAGGCAAGGCACGGTAAGGCAAGACAAGGCTAATGCACGACAACGCACGGCTAGGCAATGCACGGCAAGGCAAGGAAAGGGTAACGCAAGGCAAGGCACGGTCAGGAGAGGCAAGGCTAATGCACGACAATGCAAGGCTAGGCAATGCACGGAAGGCAAGCAAAGAGTAACGGAAGGCAAGGAAGGCAAGGGAAACCAAGGCAAGGCAAGAGTAACGGAAGGAACGGCTAGGCAAGGGGAAACAAGGCTAAGGCACGGCAACGCAGGGGTAGGCAATGCACGGCAAGGCAAGGAAAGGGTAACGCAAGGCAAGGCACTGTCAGGCGAGGCAAAGCTAATGCACGACATCGGAAGGCTAGGCAGTGCACGGCTAGGCAAGGAAAGAGTAACGGAAGGAAAGGAAGGCAAGGCAAAGCAAGGCAAGGCAAGTGTAACAAAAGGAAAGGCACGGCAAGGGGAAACAAGGCTAAGGAACGGCAACGCACGGCTAGGCAATGCACGGCCAGGCAAGGAAAGGGTAACGCAAGGCGAGGCACGGTAAAGCTAGACAAGGCTAATGCAGGACAACGCACGGCTAGGCAATGCTCGGCAAGGCAAGGAAAGGGTAACGCAAGGCAAGGCACGGTCAGGCAAGGCAAGGCTAATGCACGACAAGGCAAGGCTAGGCAATGCACGGAAGGCAAGCAAAGAGTAACGGAAGGCAAGGAATGCAAAGGAAAGCAGGGGAAGGCAAGGGTAACGAAAGGAACGGCACGGTAAGGGGAAACAAGGCTAAGGCACGACAACACAGTTCTAGGCAATGCAGGGCAAGGCAAGGAAAGGGTAACGCAAGGCAAGGCACGGTTTCGGGAGGCAAGGCTAATGCACGACAACGCAAGGCTAGGCAATGCACGGAAGGCAAGCAAAGAGTAACGGAAGGCAAGGAAGGCAAGGGAAAGCAAGTCAAGGCAAGGGTAACGGAAGGAACGGCACGGCAAGGGGAAACAAGGCTAAGGCACGGCAACGCAGGGCTAGGCAATGCACGGCAAGGCAAGGAAAGGGTAAAGCAAGGCAAGGCACGGTGAGGCAAGGCAAGGCTGATGCACGACAACGCACGGCTAGGCAATGCACGGCAAGGCAAGGAAAGGGTAACGCAAGGCAAGGCACCGTTACGCGAGGCAAGGCTAAGGCACGACAACGCAAGGCTAGGCAATGCACGGAAGGCAAGCAAAGGGCAAGGGTAACGGAAGGAACGGCACGGTAAGGGGGAAACAAGGCTAAGGCACGACAACGCAGGGCTAGGCAATGCACGGCAAGGCAAGGAAAGGGTAACGCAAGGCAAGGCACGGTCAGGCGAGGCAAGGGTAATGCACGACAACGCAAGGCTACGCAGTGCACGGCTAGGCAAGGAAAGAGTAACGGAAGGAAATAAAGGCAAGGCAAACAAGGCAAGGCAAGTGTAACAAAAGGCATGGCACGGCAAGGGGAAACAAGGCTAAGGCACGGCAACGCAAGGCTAAGCAATGAACGGCCAGGAAAGGAAAGGGTAACGCAAGGCAAGGCACGGTAAGGCAAGGCGAGGCTAATGCACGACAACGCACGGCTAGGCAATTCACGGCAACGCAAGGAAAGGGTAACGCAAGGCAAGGCACGGTCAGGCGAGGCAAGGCTAAGGCACGACTACGCAAGGCTAGGCAATGCACGGAAGGCAAGTAACGGAAGGCAAGGAATGCAAGGGAAAGCAGGGGAAGGCAAGGGTAACGAAAGGAACGGCACGGCAAGGGGAAACAAGGCTAAGGCACGACAACACAGGGCTAGGCAATGCAGGGCAAGGCAAGGAAAGGGTAACGCAAGGCAAGGCACGGTTTGGGGAGGCAAGGCTAATGCACGACAACGCAAGGCTAGGCAATGCACGGAAGGCAAGCAAAGAGTAACGGAAGGCAAGGAATGCAAGGCAAAGCAAGGCAACGCAAGCAAGGCTATGGCAAGGTTAAAAAAGGCTAAGGCACGACCACGCAAGGCTAGGCAATGCACGGAAGGCAAGCAAAGAGTAATGGAAGGCAAGGAATGCAATGCAAAGCAAGGCAACGCAAGCAAGGCTATGGCAAGGTGAAAAAAGGCTAAGGCACGACCACGCAAGGCTAGGCAATGCACGGAAGGGAAGCAAAGAGTAACGGAAGGCAGGAAGGCAAGGCAAAGCAAGGCAACGCAAGCAAGGCTATGGCAAGGTGAAAAAAGGCTAAGACACGACAACGCAAGGCTAGGCAATGCACGGAAGGCTAGCAAAGAGTAACGGAAGGCAAGGAAGGCAAGGGAAAGCAAGGCAAGGGTAACGGAAGGAACGGCACGGCAAGGGCAAACAAGGCTAAGGCACGACAACGAACGGCTAGGCAATGCAGGGCAAGGCAAGGTAAGGGTAACGCAAGGCAAGGCACGGTCAGGCGAGGCAAGGCTAAGGCACGACAACGCAAGGCTAGGCAATGCACGGAAGGCAAGCAAAGAATAACGGAATGCAAGGAAGGCAAGGGAAAGCAAGGCAAGGCAAGGTTACCGGAAGGAACGGCACGGCAAGGGGAAACAAGGCTAAGGCACGGCAACGCACGGCTAGGCAATGCACGGCAAGGCAAGGAAAGGGTAACGCAAGGCAAGGCACGGTGAGGCAAGGCAAGGCTGATGCACGACAACGCACGGCTAGGCAATGCACGGCAAGGCAAGGAAAGGGTAACGCAAGGGAAGGCACGGTCAGGCGACGCAAGGCAAAGGCACGACAACGCAAGGCTAGGCAATGCACGAAAGGCAAGCAAAGAGTAACGGAAGGCAAGGAAGGCAAGGGAAAGCAGGGGAAGGCAAGGGTAACGGAAGGAACGTCACGGTAAGAGGAAACAAGGCTAAGGCACGACAACGCAGGGCTAGGCAATGCACGGCAAGGCAAGGAAAGGGTAACGCAAGGCAAGGCACGGTCAGGCGAGGCAAGGGTAATGCACGACAAAACAAGGCTACGCAGGGCACGGCTAGGCAAGGAAAGAGTAACGGAAGGAAAGGAAGGCAAGGCAAAGCAAGGCAAGGCAAGTGTAACAAAATGCACGGCACGGCAAGGGGAAACAAGGCTAAGGTACGGCAACGCAAAGCTAAGCAATGCACGGCCAGGCAAGGAAAGGGTAACGCAAGGCAAGGCACGGTAAGGCAAGGCGAGGCTAATGCACGACAACGCACGGCTTGGCAATGCACGGCAAGGCAAGGAAAGGGTAACGCAAGGCAAGGCACGGTTAGGCGAGGCAAGGCTAAGGCACGACAACGCTAGGCTAGGCAATGCACGGAAGGCAAGTAAAGAGTAACGGAAGGCAAGGAATGCAAGGCAAAGCAAGGCAACGCAAGAAAGGCTATGGCAAGGTGAAAAAAGGCTAAGGCACGACAACGCAAGGCTAGGCAATGCACGGAAGGCAAGCAAAAAGTAACGGATTGGAAGGAAGGCAAGGCAAAGCAAGCAAGGCTATGGCAAGGTGAAACAAGGCTAAGGCACCACAACGCACGGCTAGGCAATGCACGGCCAGCCAAAGAAAAGGTAACGCAAGGCAAGGAACTGTGAGGCAAGGCAAGGCTAATGCACGACAGCGCAAGGCTAGGCAATGCACGGAAGGCAAGCAAAGAGTAACGGAAGGCAAGGAAGGCAAGGGAAAGCAAGGCAAGGGTAACGGAAGGAACGGCACGGCAAGGGCAAACAAGGCTAAGGCACGACAACGAACGGCTAGGAAATGCACTGCAAGGCAAGGAAAGGGTAACGCAAGGCAAGGCACGGTCAGGCGAGGCAAGGCTAAGGCACGACTACGCAAGGCTAGGCAATGCACGGAAGGCAAACAAAGAGTAACGGAAGGAAAGGAATGCAAGGGAAAGCAGGGGAAGGCAAGGGTAACGAAATGAACGGCACGGTATGGGAAACAATGCTAAGGCACGACAACACAGGGCTAGGCAATGCAGGGCAAGGCAAGGTAAGGGTAACGCAAGGCAAGGCACGGTCAGGCGAGGCAAGGGTAAGGCACGACAACGCAAGCCTAGGCAATGCACGGAAGGCAAGCAAAGAGTAACGGAAGGCAAGGAATGCAAGGCAAAGCAAGGCAACGCAAGCAAGGCTATGGCAAGGTGAAAAAAGGCTAAGGCACGACCACGCACGGCTAGGCAATGCACGGAAGGCAAGCAAAGAGTAACGGAAGGCAAGGAATGCAATGCAAAGCAAGGCAACGCAAGCAAGGCTATGGCAAGGTGAAAAAAGGCTAAGGCACGACCACGCAAGGCTAGGCAATGCACGGAAGGGAAGCAAAGAGTAACGGAAGGCAAGGAAGGCAAGGCAAAGCAAGGCAACGCAAGCAAGGCTATGGCAAGGTGAAAAAAGGCTAAGACACGAGAACGCAAGGCTAGGCAATGCACGGAAGGCAAGCAAAGAGTAACGGAAGGCAAGGAAGGCAAGGGAAAGCAAGGCAAGGGTAACGGAAGGAACGGCACGGCAAGGGGAAACAAGGCTAAGGCACGACAACACAGGGCTAGGCAATGCAGGGTAAGGTAAGGAAAGGGTAACACAAGGCAAGGCACGGTTTGGGGAGGCAAGTCTAATGCACGACAACGCAAGGCTAGGCAATGCACGGAAAGCAACCAAAGAGTAACGGAAGGTAAGGAAGTCAAGGGAAAGGAAGGAAAGGCAAGTGTAACGAAAGGAACGGCACGGCAAGGGGAAACAAGGCTAAGGCACGACAACGCACGGCTAGGCAATGCACGGAAAGGCAAGGAAAGGGTAACGCATGGGAAAGCACGGTCAGGCGATGCAAGGCTAAGGCATGACAACGCAAGGCTAGGCAATGCACGGAAAGCAAGCAAAGAGTAACGGAACGCAAGGAAGGCAAGGGAAAGCAAGGGAAGGCAAGGGTAACGGAAGGAACGGCACGGTAAGGGGTAACAAGTCTAAGGCACGGCAACGCAGGGCTAGGCAATGCACGGCAAGGCAAGGAAAGGGTAACGCAGGGGAAGGCACGGTCAGGTGAGGTAAGGATAAGGCACGACAATGCAAGGCTAGGCAATGCACGGCAAGGCAAGGAAAGAGTTACGGAAGGAAAGGAAGGCAAGTCAAAGCCAGGAAAGGCAAGTGTAACAAAAGGCACGCCACGGCAAGGGGAAACAAGGCTAAGGCACGACAACGCACGGCTAGGCAATGCAAGGCAAGGTAAGGAAAGGGTAACGCAAGGCAAGGCACGGTGAGGCTAGGCAAGGCTAATGCACGACCACGCAAGGCTAGGCAATGCACGACAATGCAAGGAAAGCTTAAAGCAAAGGAAGGCACGGTCAGGCGAGATAAGGCTAAGGCACGACAACGCAAGGCTAGGCAATGCAGGGAAGGGAAGCAAAGAGTAACGGAAGGTAAGCAAGGCAAGGAAAAGCAAGGAAAGGCAAGGGTAACGGAAGGAATTGCACGGCAAGGAGAAACAAGGCTAAGGCACGGCAACGCAGACTGGGTAATGCACGGCAAGGCAAGGAAAGGGTAACGAATGGGAAAGCACGTTCAGGCGAGG
Source organism: Macrotis lagotis (assembly GCF_037893015.1). Classification (NCBI taxonomy): domain Eukaryota; kingdom Metazoa; phylum Chordata; class Mammalia; order Peramelemorphia; family Peramelidae; genus Macrotis; species Macrotis lagotis. The sequence goes on from NW_027422378.1 coordinate 93,949, forward strand.
CAAGGCTAAGGCACGACAACGCAAGGCTAGGCAATGCACGGAAGGCAAGCAAAGAGTAACGGAAGTTAAGGAAGGCAAGGGAAAGCAAAGAAAGGCAAGTGTAACGGAAGGAACTGCACGGCAAGGGGAAACAAGGCTAAGGCACGACAACGCACGGCTAGGCAATGCACGGCAAGGCAAGCAAAGGGTAACGCAAGGCAATGCACGGTGAGGCTAGACAAGGCTAATGCACGAAAACGCAAGGCTAGGCAATGCACGACAATGCAAGGAAAGCTTAAAGCAAAGGAAGGCAAGGTCAGGCGAGATAAGGCAAAGGCACGACAACGCAAGGTTAGGCAATTCAGGGAAGGCAAGCAAAGAGTAACGGAAGGTAAGGAAAGCAAGGAAAAGCAAGGAAAGGCAAGGGTAACGGAAGGAACGGCACGGCAGGGGGGAAGAAGTGTGAGGCACGACACCGAACGCTAGGCAATGAACGGCAAGGCAAGGAAAGGGTAACGCATGGGAAAGCACGGTCAGGCGAGGCAAGGCTAAGGCACGACAACGCAAGGCTAGGCAATGCACGGAAGGCAAGCAAAGAGTAACGGAAGGTAAGGAAGGCAAGGGAAAGCAAGGAAAGGCAAGTGTAACGGAAGGAACGGCACGGCAAGGGGCAACAAGGCTTAGGCACGACAACGCACGCTAGGCAATGCACGGCAAGGCAAGGAAAGGGTAACGCATGGGAAAGCACGGTCAGGCGAGGCAAGGCTAAGGCATGACAACGCAAGGCTAGGCAATGCACGGAAAGCAAGCAAAGAGTAACGGAACGCAAGGAAGGCAAGGGAAAGCAAGGGAAGGCAAGGGAAACGGAAGGAACGGCACGGCAAGGGGTAAGAAGGCTAAGGCACGACAACGCAGGGCTAGGCAATGCACGGCAAGGCAAGGAAAGGGTAACGCAGGGGAAGGCACGGTCAGGTGAGGCAAGGATAAGGCACGACAATGCAAGGCTAGGCAATGCACGGCAAGGCAAGTAAAGAGTAACGGAAGGAAAGGAAGGCAAGGCAAAGCCAGGCAAGGCAAGTGTAACAAAAGGCACGCCACGGCAAGGGGAATCAAGGCTAAGGCACGACAACGCACGGCTAGGCAATGGACGGCAAGGCAAGGAAAGGGTAACGCAAGGCAAGGCACGGTGAGGCTAGGCAAGGCTAATGCACGACAACGCAAGGCTAGGCAATGCACGACAATGCAAGGAAAGCTTAAAGCAAAGGAAGGCACGGTCAGGCGAGATAAGGCTAAGGCACGACAACGCAAGGCTAGGCAATGCACGGAAGGCAAGCAAAGAGTAACGGAAGGTAAGGAAGGCAAGGGAAAGGAAGGAAAGGCAAGTGTAACGGAAGGAACGGCACGGCAAGGGGAAACTAGTCTAAGGCACGACACCGAACGCTAGGCAATGAACGGCAAGGCAAGGAAAGGGTAACGCATTTGAAAGCACGGTCAGGCGAGGAAACGCTAAGGCACGACAAAGCAAGGCTAGGCAATGCACGGAAGGCAAGCAAAGAGTAACGGAAGGTAAGGAAGGCAAGGGAAAGGAAGGAAAGGCAAGTGTAACGGAAGGAACGGAACGGCAAGGGGAAACAAGGCTAAGGCACGACAACGCACGGCTAGGCAATGCACGGAAAGGCAAGGAAAGGGTAACGCATGGGAAAGCACGGTCAGGCGATGCAAGGATAAGGCATGACAACGCAAGGCTAGGCAATGCACGGAAAGCAAGCAAAGAGTAACGGAACGCAAGGAAGGCAAGGGAAAGCAAGGGAAGGCAAGGGTAACGGAAGGAACGGCACGGTAAGGGGTAACAAGTCTAAGGCACGGCAACGCAGGGCTATGCAATGCACGGCAAGGCAAGGAAAGGGTAACGCAAGGCAAGGCACGGTGAGGCAAGGCAAGGCTGATGCACGACAACGCACGGCTAGGCAATGCACGGCAAGGCAAGGAAAGGGTAACGCAAGGCAAGGCACGGTCAGGCGACGCAAGGCTAAGGCACGACAACGCAAGGCTAGGCAATGCACGAAAGGCAAGCAAAGAGTAACGGAAGGCAAGGAAGGCAAGGGAAAGCAGGGGAAGGCAAGGGTAACGGAAGGAACGTCACGGTAAGAGGAAACAAGGCTAAGGCACGACAACGCAGGGCTAGGCAATGCACGGCAAGGCAAGGAAAGGGTAACGCAAGGCAAGGCACGGTCAGGCGAGGCAAGGGTAATGCACGACAAAACAAGGCTACGCAGGGCACGGCTAGGCAAGGAAAGAGTAACGGAAGGAAAGGAAGGCAAGGCAAAGCAAGGCAAGGCAAGTGTAACAAAATGCACGGCACGGCAAGGGGAAACAAGGCTAAGGTACGGCAACGCAAAGCTAAGCAATGCACGGCCAGGCAAGGAAAGTGTAACGCAAGGCAAGGCACGGTAAGGCAAGGCGAGGCTAATGCACGACGACGCACGGCTTGGCAATGCACGGCAAGGCAAGGAAAGGGTAACGCAAGGCAAGGCACGGTTAGGCGAGGCAAGGCTAAGGCACGACAACGCTAGGCTAGGCAATGCACGGAAGGCAAGTAAAGAGTAACGGAAGGCAAGGAATGCAAGGCAAAGCAAGGCAACGCAAGCAAGGCTATGGCAAGGTGAAACAAGGCTAAGGCACCACAACGCACGGCTAGGCAATGCACGGCCAGCCAAAGAAAAGTTAACGCAAGGCAAGGAACTGTGAGGCAAGGCAAGGCTAATGCACGACAGCGCAAGGCTAGGCAATGCACGGAAGGCAAGCAAAGAGTAACGGAAACCAAGGAAGGGAAGGGAAAGCAAGGCAAGGCAAGAGTAACGGAAGTAACGGCACGGCAAGGGGAAACAAGGCTAAGGCACGACAACGCACGGCTAGGCAATGCACGGCAAGGCAAGGAAAGGGTAACGCCAGGCAAGGCACGGTCAGGCAAGGCAAGGCTAATGCACGACAAGGCAAGGCTTGGCAGTGCACGGCAAGGCAAGGAAAGGGTAACGCAAGGCAAGGCACTGTCAGGAGAGGCAAGGCTAAGGCACGACAACGCAAGGCTAGGCAATGAACGGAAGGCAAGCAAAGAGTAACGGAAGGCAAGGAATGCAAGGCAAAGCAAGGCAACGCAAGCAAGGCTATGGCAAGGTGAAAAAAGGCTAAGGCACGACCACGCAAGGCTAGGCAATGCACGGAAGGCAAGCAAAGAGTAACGGAAGGCAAGGAAGGCAAGGTAAAGCAAGGCAACGCAAGCAAGGCTATGGCAAGGTGAAAAAAGGCTAAGACACGATAACGCAAGGCTAGGCAATGCACGGAAGGCAAGCAAAGAGTAACGGAAGGCAAGGAAGGCAAGGGAAAGCAAGGCAAGGGTAACGGAAGGAACGGCACGGCAAGGGCAAACAAGGCTAAGGCACGACAACGAACGGCTAGGAAATGCACTGCAAGGCAAGGAAAGGGTAACGCAAGGCAAGGCACGGTCAGGCGAGGCAAGGCTAAGGCACGACTACGCAAGGCTAGGCAATGAACGGAAGGCAAGCAAAGAGTAACGGAAGGAAAGGAATGCAAGGGAAAGCAGGGGAAGGCAAGGGTAACGAAAGGAACGGCACGGTAAGGGGAAACAAGGCTAAGGCACGAAAACACAGGGCTAGGCAATGCAGGGCAAGGCAAGGTAAGGGTAACGCAAGGCAAGGCACGGTCAGGCGAGGCAAGGGTAAGGCACGACAACGCAAGGCTAGGCAATGCACGGAAGGCAAGCAAAGAGTAACGGAAGGCAAGGAATGCAGGGCAAAGCAAGGCAACGCAAGCAAGGCTATGGCAAGGTGAAAAAAGGCTAAGGCACGACCACGCACGGCTAGGCAATGCACGGAAGGCAAGCAAAGAGTAACGGAAGGCAAGGAATGCAATGCAAAGCAAGGCAACGCAAACAAGGCTATGGCAAGGTGAAAAAAGGCTAAGGCACGACCACGCAAGGCTAGGCAATGCACGGAAGGGAAGCAAAGAGTAACGGAAGGCAAGGAAGGCAAGGCAAAGCAAGGCAACGCAAGCAAGGCTATGGCAAGGTGATAAAAGGCTAAGACACGACAACGCAAGGCTAGGTAATGCACGGAAGGCAAGCAAAGAGTAACGGAAGGCAAGGAAGGCAAGGGAAAGCAAGGCAAGGGTAACGGAAGGAACGGCACGGCAAGGGGAAACAAGGCTAAGGCACGACAACAGAGGGCTAGGCAATGCAGGGTAAGGTAAGGAAAGGGTAACACAAGGCAAGGCACGGTGAGGCAAGTCTAATGCACGACAACGCAAGGCTAGGCAATGCACGGAAAGCAACCAAAGAGTAACGGAAGGTAAGGAAGGCAAGGGAAAGGAAGGAAAGGCAAGTGTAACGGAAGGAACGGCACGGCAAGGGGAAACAAGGCTAAGGCACGACAACGCACGGCTAGGCAATGCACGGAAAGGCAAGGAAAGGGTAACGCATGGGAAAGCACGGTCAGGCGATGCAAGGCTAAGGCATGACAACGCAAGGCTAGGCAATGCACGGAAAGCAAGCAAAGAGTAACGGAACGCAAGGAAGGCAAGGGAAAGCAAGGGAAGGCAAGGGTAACGGAAGGAACGGCACGGTAAGGGGTAACAAGTCTAAGGCACGGCAACGCAGGGCTAGGCAATGCACGGCAAGGCAAGGAAAGGGTAACGCAGGGGAAGGCACGGTCAGGTGAGGTAAGGATAAGGCACGACAATGCAAGGCTAGGCAATGCACGGCAAGGCAAGGAAAGAGTTACGGAAGGAAAGGAAGGCAAGTCAAAGCCAGGAAAGGCAAGTGTAACAAAAGGCACGCCACGGCAAGGGGAAACAAGGCTAAGGCACGACAACGCACGGCTAGGCAATGCAAGGCAAGGCAAGGAAAGGGTAACGCAAGGCAAGGCACGGTGAGGCTAGGCAAGGCTAATGCACGACAACGCAAGGCTAGGCAATGCACGACAATGCAAGGAAAGCTTAAAGCAAAGGAAGGCACGGTCAGGCGAGATAAGGCTAAGGCACGACAAAGCAAGGCTAGGCAATGCAGGGAAGGGAAGCAAAGAGTAACGGAAGGTAAGCAAGGCAAGGAAAAGCAAGGAAAGGCAAGGGTAACGGAAGGAATTGCACGGCAAGGAGAAACAAGGCTAAGGCACGGCAACGCAGGCTGGGTAATGCACGGCAAGGCAAGGAAAGGGTAACGCATGGGAAAGCACGTTCAGGCGAGGCAAGGCTAAGGCACGACAACGCAAGGCTAGGCAATGCACGGAAGGCAAGCAAAGAGTAACGGAAGTTAAGGAAGGCAAGGGAAAGCAAAGAAAGGCAAGTGTAACGGAAGGAACTGCACGGCAAGGGGAAACAAGGCTAAGGCACGACAACGCACGGCTAGGCAATGCACGGCAAGGCAAGCAAAGGGTAACGCAAGGCAATGCACGGTGAGGCTAGACAAGGCTAATGCACGAAAACGCAAGGCTAGGCAATGCACGACAATGCAAGGAAAGCTTAAAGCAAAGGAAGGCAAGGTCAGGCGAGATAAGGCAAAGGCACGACAACGCAAGGTTAGGCAATTCAGGGAAGGCAAGCAAAGAGTAACGGAAGGTAAGGAAAGCAAGGAAAAGCAAGGAAAGGCAAGGGTAACGGAAGGAACGGCACGGCAAGGGGGAAGAAGTGTAAGGCACGACACCGAACGCTAGGCAATGAACGGCAAGGCAAGGAAAGGGTAACGCATGGGAAAGCACGGTCAGGCGAGGCAAGGCTAAGGCACGACAACGCAAGGCTAGGCAATGCACGGAAGGCAAGCAAAGAGTAACGGAAGGTAAGGAAGGCAAGGGAAAGCAAGGAAAGGCAAGTGTAACGGAAGGAACGGCACGGCAAGGGGCAACAAGGCTTAGGCACGACAACGCACGCTAGGCAATGCACGGCAAGTCAAGGAAAGGGTAACGCATGGGAAAGCACGGTCAGGCGAGGCAAGGCTAAGGCATGACAACGCAAGGCTAGGCAATGCACGGAAAGCAAGCAAAGAGTAACGGAACGCAAGGAAGGCAAGGGAAAGCAAGGGAAGGCAAGGGAAACGGAAGGAACGGCACGGCAAGGGGTAAGAAGGCTAAGGCACGACAACGCAGGGCTAGGCAATGCACGGCAAGGCAAGGAAAGGGTAACGCAGGGGAAGGCACGGTCAGGTGAGGCAAGGATAAGGCACGACAATGCAAGGCTAGGCAATGCACGGCAAGGCAAGTAAAGAGTAACGGAAGGAAAGGAAGGCAAGGCAAAGCCAGGCAAGGCAAGTGTAACAAAAGGCACGCCACCGCAAGGGGAATCAAGGCAAAGGCACGACAACGCACGGCTAGGCAATGCACGGCAAGGCAAGGAAAGGGTAACGCAAGGCAAGGCACGGTGAGGCTAGGCAAGGCTAATGCACGACAACGCAAGGCTAGGCAATGCACGACAATGCAAGGAAAGCTTAAAGCAAAGGAAGGCACGGTCAGGCGAGATAAGGCTAAGGCACGACAACGCAAGGCTAGGCAATGCACGGAAGGCAAGCAAAGAGTAACGGAAGGTAAGGAAGGCAAGGGAAAGGAAGGAAAGGCAAGTGTAACGGAAGGAACGGCACGGCAAGGGGAAACAAGTCTAAGGCACGACACCGAACGCTAGGCAATGAACGGCAAGGCAAGGAAAGGGTAACGCATTTGAAAGCACGGTCAGGCGAGGCAACGCTAAGGCACGACAACGCAAGGCTAGGCAATGCACGGAAGGCAAGCAAAGAGTAACGGAATGTAAGGAAGGCAAGGGAAAGGAAGGAAAGGCAAGTGTAACGGAAGGAACGGCACGGCAAGGGGAAACAAGGCTAAGGCACGACAACGCACGGCTAGGCAATGCACGGAAAGGCAAGGAAAGGGTAACGCATGGGAAAGCACGGTCAGGCGATGCAAGGATAAGGCATGACAACGCAAGGCTAGGCAATGCACGGAAAGCAAGCAAAGAGTAACGGAACGCAAGGAAGGCAAGGGAAAGCAAGGGAAGGCAAGGGTAACGGAAGGAACGGCACGGTAAGGGGTAACAAGTCTAAGGCACGGCAACGCAGGGCTATGCAATGCACGGCAAGGCAAGGAAATGGTAACGCAGGGGAAGGCACGGTCAGGTGAGGCAAGGATAAGGCACGACAATGCAAGGCTAGGCAATGCACGGCAAGGCAAGGAAAGAGTAACGGAAGGAAAGGAAGGCAAGTCAAAGCCAGAAAAGGCAAGTGTAACAAAAGGCACGCCACGGCAAGGGGAAACAAGGCTAAGGCACGACAACGCACGGCTAGGCAATGCACGGCAAGGCAAGGAAAGGGTAACGCAAGGCAAGGCACGGTGAGGCTAGGCAAGGCTAATGCACGACAACGCAAGGCTAGGCAATGCACGACAATGCAAGGAAAGCTTAAAGCAAAGGAAGGCACGGTCAGGCGAGATAAGGCTAAGGCACGACAATGCAAGGCTAGGCAATGCAGGGAAGGGAAGCAAAGAGTAACGGAAGGTAAGCAAGGCAAGGAAAAGCAAGGAAAGGCAAGGGTAACGGAAGGAATATCACGGCAAGGGGAAACAAGGCTAAGGCACGGCAACGCAGGCTGGGCAATGCACGGCAAGGCAAGGAAAGGGTAACGCATGGGAAAGCACGTTCAGGCGAGGCAAGGCTAAGGCACGACAACGCAAGGCTAGGCAATGCACGGAAGGCAAGCAAAGAGTAACGGAAGGTAAGGAAGGCAAGGGAAAGCAAAGAAATTCAAGTGTAACGGAAGGAACTGCACGGCAAGGGGAAACAAGGCTAAGGCACGACAACGCACGGCTAGGCAATGCACGGCAAGGCAAGCAAAGGGTAACGCAAGGCAATGCACGGTGAGGCTAGACAAGGCTAATGCACGAAAACGCAAGGCTAGGCAATGCACGACAATGCAAGGAAAGCTTAAAGCAAAGGAAGGCAAGGTCAGGCGAGATAAGGCAAAGGCACGACAACGCAAGGTTAGGCAATTCAGGGAAGGCGAGCAAAGAGTAACGGAAGGTAAGCAAGGCAAGGAAAAGCAAGGAAAGGCAAGGGTAACGGAAGGAACGGCACGGCAAGGGGGAACAAGTCTCAGGCACGACACCGAACTCTAGGCAATGAACGGCAAGGCAAGGAAAGGGTAACGCATGGGAAAGCACGGTCAGTCGAGGCAAGGCTAAGGCACGACAACGCAAGGCTAGGCAATGCACGGAAAGCAAGCAAAGAGTAACGGAAGGTAAGGAAGGCAAGGGAAAGCATGGAAAGGCAAGGGTAACGGAAGGAACGGCACGGCAAGGGGTAACAAGGCTAAGGCACGAAAACGCAGGGCTAGGCAATGCACGGCAAGGCAAGGAAAGAGTAACGGAAGGAACGGAAGGCAAGGCAAAGCCAGGCAAGGGAAGTGTAAAAAAAGGCACGCAACGGCAAGGGGAAACAAGGCTAAGGCACGACAACACACGGCTAGGAAATGCACGGCAAGGCAAGGAAAGGGTAACGCAAGGCAAGGCACGGTGAGGCTAGGCAAGGCTAATGCACGACAACGCAAGGCTAGGCAATGCACGACAATGCAAGGAAAGCTTAAAGCAAAGGAAGGCACGGTCAGAAGAGATAAGGCTAAGGCACGACAACGCAAGGCTAGGCAATGCACGGAAGGCAAGCAAAGAGTAACGGAAGGTAAGGAAGGCAAAGGGAAGCAAGGAAAGGCAATGGTAACGGAAGGAACGGCACGGCAAGGGGAAACAAGTCTAAGGCACGACAACGCACGCTAGGCAATGCACGGCAAGGGAAGGAAAGGGTAACGCATGGGAAAGAACGGTCAGGGGAGGCAAGGCTAAGGCACGACAACGCAAGGGTTGGCAATGCACGGAAGGCAAGCAAAGAGTAACGGAAGTAAGGAAGGCAAGGGAAAGCAAAGAAAGGCAAGTGTAACGGAAGGAACGGCACGGCAAGGGGAAACAAGGCTAAGGCACGACAACGCACGCTAGGCAATGCACGGCAAGGCAAGGAAAGGGTAACGCATGGGAAAGCACGGTCAGGTGAGGCAAGGCTAAGGAAAGCCAACGCAAGGCTTGGCAATGCACGGTAAGCAAGCAAGGAGTAACGGAATGCAAGGAAGGAAAGGGAAAGCAAGGGAAGGCAAGGGTAACGGAAGGAACGGCACGGCAAGGGGTAACAAGGCTAAGGGACGACAACACACGGCTAGGAAATGCACGGCAAGGCAAGGAAAGGGTAACGCAAGGCAAGGCACGGTGAGGCTAGGCAAGTCTAATGCACGACAACGCAAGGCTAGGCAATGCACGAAAATGCAAGTAAAGCTTAAAGCAAAGGAAGGCACGGTCAGGCGAGATAAGGCTAAGGCACGACAACGCAAAGCTAGGCAATGGAGAGAAGGCAAGCAAAGAGTAACGGAAGGTAAGGAAGGCAAGGGAAAGCAAGGAAAGGCAATGGTAACGGAAGGAACGGCACGGCAAGGGGAAAGAAGTCTAAGGCACGACAACGTACGCTAGGCAATGCACGGCAAGGCAAGGAAAGGGTAACCCATGGGAAAGCACGGTCAGGGGAGGCAGGCTAAGGCACGACAACGCAAGGCTTGGCAATGCACGGAAGGCAAGCAAAGAGTAACGGAAGGTAAGGAAGGCAAGGGAAAGCAAAGAAAGGCAAGTGTAACGGAAGGAACGGCACGGCAAGGGGAAACAAGGCTAAGGCACGACAACGCACGGCTAGGCAATGCACGGCAAGGCAATCAAAGGGTAACGCAAGGCAAGGCACGGTGAGGCTAGGCAAGGCTAATGCACGACAACGCAAGGGTAGGCAATGCACGACAATGCAAGGAAAGCTTAAAGCAAAGGAAGGCACGGTCAGGCGAGATAAGGCTAAGGCACGACAACGCAAGGCTAGGCAATGCAGGGAAGGGAAGCAAAGTGTAACGGAAGGTAAGCAAGGCAAGGAAAAGCAAGGCAAGGCAAGGGTAACGGAAGGAACTGCACGGCAAGGGGAAACAAGGCTAAGGCCCGGCAACGCAGGGTGCGCAATGCACGGCAAGGCAAGGAAAGGGTAACGCATGGGAAAGCACGATCAGGCGAGGCAAGGCTAAGGCACGACAACGCAAGGCTAGGCAATGCACGGAAGGCAAGCAAAGAGTAACGGAAGGTAAGGAAGGCAAGGGAAAGCAAAGAAAGGCAAGTGTAACGGAAGGAACTGCACGGCAAGGGGAAACAAGGCTAAGGCACGACAACGCACGGCTAGGCAATGCACGGCAAGGCAAGCAAAGGGTAATGCAAGGCAATGCACGGTGAGGCTAGACAAGGCTAATGCACGAAAACGCAAGGCTAGGCAATGCACGACAATGCAAGGAAAGCTTAAAGCAAAGGAAGGCAAGGTCAGGCGAGATAAGGCAAAGGCACGACAACGCAAGGCTAGGCAATTCAGGGAAGGCAAGCAAAGAGTAACGGAAGGTAAGCAAGGCAAGGAAAAGCAAGGAAAGGCAAGTGTAACGGAAGGAACGGCACGGCAAGGGGAAACAAGGCTAAGGCACGACAACGCACGCAAGGCAATGCACGGCAAGGCAAGGAAAGGGTAACGGATGGGAAAGCACGGTCAGGCGAGGCAAGCCTAAGGAACGACAACGCAAGGCTAGGCAATGCACGGAAAGCAAGCAAAGTGTAAAGGAACGCATGGAAGGCAAGGGAAAGCAAGGGAAGGCAAGGGTAACGGAAGGAACGGCACGGCAAGGGGTAACAAGGCTAAGGCACGAAAACGCAGGGCTAGGCAATGCACGGCAAGGCAAGGAAAGAGTAACGGAAGGAACGGAAGGCAAGGCAAAGCCAGGCAAGGCAAGTGTAACAAAAGGCACCCAACGGCAAGGGGAAACAAGGCTAAGGCACGACAACACACGGCTAGGAAATGTACGGCAAGGCAAGGAAAGTGTAACGCAAGGCAAGGCACGGTGAGGCTAGGCAAGGCTAATGCACGACAACGCTAGGCTAGGCAATGCACGACAATGCAAGTAAAGCTTAAAGCAAAGGAAGGCAGGGTCAGAAGAGATAAGGCTAAGGCACGACAACGCAAGGCTAGGCAATGCAGGGAAGGCAAGAAAAGAGTAACGGAAGGTAAGGAAGGCAAAGGAAAGCAAGGAAAGGCAATGGTAACGGAAGGAACGGCACGGCAAGGGGGAAACAAGTCTAAGGCACGACAACGCACGCTAAGCAATGCACGGCAAGGGAAGGAAAGGGTAACGCATTTGAAAGCACGGTCAGGCGAGGCAACGCTAAGGCACGACAACGCAAGGCTAGGCAATGCCCGGAAGGCAAGCAAAGAGTAACGGAAGGTAAGGAAGGCAAGGGAAAGGAAGGAAAGGTAAGTGTAACGGAAGGAACGGCACGGCAAGGGGAAACAAGGCTAAGGCACGACAACGCACGGCTAGGCAATGCACGGAAAGGCAAGGAAAGGGTAACGCGTGGGAAAGCGCGGTCAGGCGATGCAAGGCTAATGCATGACAACGCAAGGCTAGGCAATGCACGGAAAGCAAGCAAAGAGTAACGGAACGCAAGGAAGGCAAGGGAAAGGAAGGGAAGGCAAGGGTAACGGAAGGAACGGCACGGTAAGGGGTAACAAGGCTAAGGCACGGCAACGCAGGGCTAGGCAATGCACGGCAAGGCAAGGAAAGGGTAACGCAGGGGAAGGCACGGTCAGGTGAGGAAGGATAAGGCACGACAATGCAAGGCTAGGCAATGCACGGCAAGGCAAGGAAAGATTAACGGAAGGAAAGGAAGGCAAGTCAAAGCCAGGAAAGGCAAGTGTAACAAAAGGCACGCCACGGCAAGGGGAAACAAGGCTAAGGCACGACAACGCACGGCTAGGCAATGCACGGCAAGGCAAGGAAAGGGTAACGCAAGGCAAGTCAATGTGAGGCTAGGCAAGGCTAATGCACGACAACGCAAGGCTAGGCAATGCACGACAATGCAAGGAAAGCTTAAAGCAAAGGAAGGCACGGTCAGGCGAGATAAGGCTAAGGCACGACAACGCAAGTCTAGGCAATGCAGCGAAGGCAAGCAAAGAGTAACGGAAGGTAAGGAAGGCAAGGGAAAGCAAGGAAAGGCAAGGGTAACGGAAGGAATTGCACGGCAAGGGGAAACAAGGCTAAGGCACGGCAACGCAGGCTGGGCAATGCACGGCAAGGCAAGGAAAGGGTAACGCATGGGAAAGCACGTTCAGGCGAGGCAAGGCTAAGGCACGACAACGCAAGGCTAGGCAATGCACGGAAGGCAAGCAAAGAGTAACGGAAGGTAAGGAAGGCAAGGGAAAGCAAATAAAGGCAAGTGTAACGGAAGGAACTGCACGGCAAGGGGAAACAAGGCTAAGGCACGACAACGCACGGCTAGGCAATGCACGGCAAGGCAAGGAAAGGGTAACGGATGGGAAAGCACGGTCAGGCGAGGCAAGGCTAAGGCACGACAACGCAAGGCTAGGCAATTCAGGGAAGGCACGCAAAGAGTAACGGAAGGTAAGGAAGGCAAGGAAAAGCAAGGAAAGGCAAGGGTAACGGAAGGAACGGCACGGCAAGGGGGAACAAGTCTAAGGCACGACACCGAACGCTAGGCAATGAACGGCAAGGCAAGGAAAGGGTAACGGATGGGAAAGCACGGTCAGGCGAGGCAAGGCTAAGGCACGACAACGCAAGGCTAGGCAATGCACGGAAGGCAAGCAAAGAGTAACGGAAGGTAAGGAAGGCAAGGGAAAGCAAGGAAAGGCAAGTGTAACGGAAGGAACGGCACGGCAAGGGGAAACAAGGCTAAGGCACGACAACGCACGCTAGGCAATGCACGGCAAGGCAAGGAAAGGGTAACGCATGGGAAAGCACGGTCAGGAGAGGCAAGGCTAAGGCATGACAACGCAAGGCTAGGCAATGCACGGAAAGCAAGCAAAGAGTAACGGAACGCAAGGAAGGCAAGGGAAAGCAAGGGAAGGCAAGGGTAACGGAAGGAACGGCACGCCAATGGGTAAGAAGGCTAAGGCACGACAACGCAGGGTTAGGCAATGCACGGCAAGGGAAGGAAAGGGTAACGCAGGGGAAGGCACGGTCAGGTGAGGCAAGGATAAGGCACGACAATGCAAGGCTAGGCAATGCACGGCAAGGCAAGGAAAGAGTAACGGAAGGAAAGGAAGGCAAGGCAAAGCCAGGCAAGGCAAGTGTAACAAAAGGCACGCCACGGCAAGGGGAATCAAGTCTAAGGCACGACAACGCACGGCTAGGCAATGCACGGCAAGGCAAGGAAAGGGTAACGCAAGGCAAGGCACGGTGAGGCTAGGCAAGGCTAATGCACGACAACGCAAGGCTAGGCAATGCACGACAATGCAAGGAAAGCTTAAAGCAAAGGAAGGCACGGTCAGGCGAGATAAGGCTAAGGCACGACAACGCAAGGCTAGGCAATGCACGGAAGGCAAGCAAAGAGTAACGGAAGGTAAGGAAGGCAAGGGAAAGCAAGGAAAGGCAAGTGTAACGGAAGGAACGGCACGGCAAGGGGAAACAAGGCTAAGGCACGACAACGCACGCTAGGCAAAGCACGGCAAGGCAAGGAAAGGGTAACGCATGGGAAAGCACGGTCAGGCGAGGCAAGCCTAAGGCATGACAACGCAAGGCTAGGCAATGCACGGAAAGCAAGCAAAGAGTAACGGAACGCAAGGAAGGCAAGGGAAAGCAAGGGAAGGCAAGGGTAACGGAAGGAACGGCACGGCAAGGGGTAACAAGGCTAAGGCACGACAACGCATGGCTAGGCAATGCACGGCAAGGCAAGGAAAGAGTAACGGAAGGAAAGGAAGGCAAGGCAAAGCCAGGCAAGGCAAGTGTAACAAAAGGCACGCAACGGCAAGGGGAAACAAGGCTAAGGCACGACAACACACGGCTAGGAAATGCACGGCAAGGCAAGGAAAGGGTAACGCAAGGCAAGGCACGGTGAGGCTAGGCAAGGCTAATGCACGACAACGCAAGGCTAGGCAATGCACGACAATGCAAGTAAAGCTTAAAGCAAAGGAAGGCACGGTCAGGCGAGATAAGGCTAAGGCACGACAACGCAAGGCTAGGCAATGCAGGGAAGGCAAGCAAAGAGTAACGGAAGGTAAGGAAGGCAAGGGAAAGCAAGGAAAGGCAATGGTAACGGAAGGAACGGCACGGCAAGGGGAAACAAGTCTAAGGCACGACAACGCACGCTAGGAAATGCACGGCAAGGCAAGGAAAGGGTAACGCATGGGAAAGCACGGTCAGGGGAGTAAAGGCTAAGGCACGACAACGCAAGGCTTGGCAATGCACGGAAGGCAAGCAAAGAGTAACGGAAGGTAAGGAAGGCAAGGGAAAGCAAAGAAAGGCAAGTGTAACGGAAGGAACGGCACGGCAAGGGGAAACAAGGCTAAGGCACGACAACGCACGCTAGGCAATGCACGGCAAGGCAAGGAAAGGGTAACGCATGGGAAAGCACGGTCAGGCGAGGCAAGGCTAAGGAAAGCCAACGCAAGGCTAGGCAATGCACGGAAAGCAAGCAAGGAGTAACGGAATGCAAGGAAGGAAAGGGAAAGCAAGGGAAGGCAAGGGTAACGGAAGGAACGGCACGGCAAGGGGTAACAAGGCTAAGGCACGACAACACACGGCTAGGAAATGCACGGCAAGGCGAGGAAAGGGTAACGCAAGGCAAGGCACGGTGAGGCTAGGCAAGGTTAATGCACGACAACGCAAGGCTAGGCAATGCACGACAATGCAAGGCAAGCTTAAAGCAAAGGAAGGCACGGTCAGGCGAGATAAGGCTAAGGCACGACAACGCAAGGCTAGGCAATTCAGGGAAGGCAAGCAAAGAGTAACGGAAGGTAAGCAAGGCAAGGAAAAGGAAGGAAAGGCCAGGGTAACGGAAGGAACGGCACGGCAAGGAGAAACAAGTCTAAGGCACGACACCGAACGCTAGGCAATGAACGGCAAGGCAAGGAAAGGGTAACGCATTTGAAAGCACGGTCAGGCGAGGCAACGCTAAGGCACGACAACGCAAGTCTAGGCAATGCACGGAAGGCAAGCAAAGAGTAACGGAAGGTAAGGAAGGCAAGAGAAAGGAAGGAAAGGCAAGTGTAACGGAAGGAACGGCACGGCAAGGGGAAACAAGGCTAAGGCACGACAACGCACGGCTAGGCAATGCACGGAAAGGCAAGGAAAGGGTAACGCATGGGAAAGCACGGTCAGGCGATGAAAGGCTAAGGCATGACAACGCAAGGCTAGGCAATGCACGGAAAGCAAGCAAAGAGTAACGGAACGCAAGGAAGGCAAGGGAAAGCAAGGGAAGGCAAGGGTAACGGAAGGAACGGCACGATAAGGGGTAACAAGGCTAAGGCACGGCAACGCAGGGCTAGGCAATGCACGGCAAGGCAAGGAAAGGGTAACGCAGGGGAAGGCACGGTCAGGTGAGGCAAGGATAAGGAACGCCAATGCAAGGCTAGGCAATGCACGGCAAGGCAAGGAAAGAGGAACGGAAGGAAAGGAAGGCAAGTCAAAGCCAGGAAAGGCAAGTGTAACAAAAGGCACGCCACGGCAAGGGGAAACAAGGCTAAGGCACGACAACGCACGGCTAGGCAATGCACGGCAAGGCAAGGAAAGGGTAACGCAAGGCAAGGCACGGTGAGGCTAGGCAAGGCTAATGCACGACAACGCAAGGCTAGGCAATGCACGACAATGCAAGGAAAGCTTAAAGCAAAGGAAGGCACGGTCAAGCGAGATAAGGCTAAGGCACGACAACGCAAGGCTAGGCAATGCAGGGAAGGGAAGCAAAGAGTAACGGAAGGTATGCAAGGCAAGGAAAAGCAAGGAAAGGCAAGGGTAACGGAAGGAATTGCACGGCAAGGGGAAACAAGGCTAAGGCACGGCAACGCAGGCTGGGCAATGCACGGCAAGGCAAGGAAAGGGTAACGCATGGGAAAGCACGTTCAGGCGAGGCAAGGCTAAGGCACGACAACGCAAGGCTAGGCAATGCACGGAAGGCAAGCAAAGAGTAACGGAAGTTAAGGAAGGCAAGGGAAAGCAAAGAAAGGCAAGTGTAACGGAAGGAACTGCACGGCAAGGGGAAACAAGGCTAAGGCACGACAACGCACGGCTAGGCAATGCACGGCAAGGCAAGCAAAGGGTAACGCAAGGCAATGCACGGTGAGGCTAGACAAGGCTAATGCACGAAAACGCAAGGCTAGGCAATGCACGACAATGCAAGGAAAGCTTAAAGCAAAGGAAGGCAAGGTCAGGCGAGATAAGGCAAAGGCACGACAACGCAAGGCTAGGCAATGCACGGAAAGCAAGCAAGGAGTAACGGAATGCAAGGAAGGAAAGGAAAAGCAAGGAAAGGCAAGGGTAACGGAAGGAACGGCACGGCAAGGGGGAACAAGTCTAAGGCACGACACCGAACGCTAGGCAATGAACGGCAAGGCAAGGAAAGGGTAACGCATGGGAAAGCACGGTCAGGCGAGGCAAGGATAAGGCACGACAACGCAAGGCTAGGCAATGCACGGAAGGCAAGCAAAGAGTAACGGAAGGTAAGGAAGGCAAGGGAAAGCAAGGAAAGGCAAGTGTAACGGAAGGAACGGCACGGCAAGGGGAAACAAGGCTAAGGCACGACAACGCACGCTAGGCAATGCACGGCAAGGCAAGGAAAGGGTAACGCATGGGAAAGCACGGTCAGGCGAGGCAAGGCTAAGGCATGACAACGCAAGGCTAGGCCATGCACGGAAAGCAAGCAAAGAGTAACGGAACGCAAGGAAGGCAAGGGAAAGCAAGGGAAGGCAAGGGTAACGGAAGGAAAGGCACGGCAAGGGGTAAGAAGGCTAAGGCACGACAACGCAGGGCTAGGCAATGCACGGCAAGGCAAGGAAAGGGTAACGCAGGGGAAGGCACGGTCAGGTGAGGCAAGGATAAGGCACGACAATGCAAGGCTAGGCAATGCACGGCAAGGCAAGTAAAGAGTAACGGAAGGAAAGGAAGGCAAGGCAAAGCCAGGCAAGGCACGTGTAACAAAAGGCACGCCACGGCAAGGGGAATCAAGGCTAAGGCACGACAACGCACGGAAAGGCAATGCACGGCATGGCAAGGAAAGGGTAACGCAAGGCAAGGCACGGTGAAGCTAGGCAAGGCTAATGCACGACAACGCAAGGCTAGGCAATGCACGACAATGCAAGGAAAGCTTAAAGCAAAGGAAGGCACGGTCAGGCGAGATAAGGCTAAGGCACGACAACGCAAGGCTACGCAATGCACGGAAGGCAAGCAAAGAGTAACGGAAGGTAAGGAAGGCAAGGGAAAGCAAAGAAAGGCATGTGTAACGGAAGGAACGGCACGGCAAGGGGAAACAAGGCTAAGGCACGACAACGCACGCTAGGCAATGCACGGCAAGGCAAGGAAAGGGTAACGCATGGGAAAGCACGGTTAGGCGAGGCAAGCCTAAGGCATGACAACGCAAGGCTAGGCAATGCACGGAAAGCAAGCAAAGAGTAACGGAACGCAAGGAAGGTAAGGGAAAGCAAGGGAAGGCAAGGGTAACGGAAGGAACGGCACGGCAAGGGGTAACAAGGCTAAGGCACGACAACGCAGGGCTAGGCAATGCACGGCAAGGCAAGGAAAGAGTAACGGAAGGAAAGGAAGGCAAGGCAAAGCCAGGCAAGGCAAGTGTAACAAAAGGCACGCAACGGGATGGGGAAACAAGGCTAAGGCACGACAACACACGGCTAGGAAATGCACGGCAAGGCAAGGAAAGGGTAACGCAAGGCAAGGCACGGTGAGGCTAGGCAAGGCTAATGCACGACAACGCAAGGCTAGGCAATGCACGACAATGCAAGTAAAGCTTAAAGCAAAGGAAGGCACGGTCAAGCGAGATAAGGCTAAGGCACGACAACGCAAGGCTAGGCAATGCACGGAAGGCAAGCAAAGAGTAACGGAAGGTAAGGAAGGCAAGGGAAAGCAAAGAAAGGCAAGTGTAACGGAAGGAACGACACGGCAAGGGGAAACAAGGCTAAGGCACGACAACGCACGCTAGGCAATGCACGGCAAGGCAAGGAAAGGGTAACGCATGGGAAAGCACGGTCAGGCGAGGCAAGGCTAAGGAAAGCCAACGCAAGGCTAGGCAATGCACGGAAAGAAAGCAAGGAGTAACGGAAGGTAAGGAAGGCAAGGGAAAGCAAGGAAAGGCAAGTGTAACGGAAGGAACTGCACGGCAAGGGGAAACAAGGCTAAGGCACGACAACGCACGGCTAGGCAATGCAAGGCAAGGCAAGCAAAGGGTAACGCAAGGCAATGCACGGTGAGGCTAGAGAAGGCTAATGCACGAAAACGCAAGGCTAGGCAATGCACGACAATGCAAGGAAAGCTTAAAGCAAAGGAAGGCAAGGTCAGGCGAGATAAGGCAAAGGCACGACAATGCAAGGCTAGGCAATTCAGGGAAGGCAAGGAAAGAGTAACGGAAGGTAAGGAAGGCAAGGAAAAGCAAGGAAAGGCTAGGGTAACGGAAGGAACGGCACGGCAAGGGGGAACAAGTCTAAGGCACGACACCGAACGCTAGGCAATGAACGGCAAGGCAAGGAAAGGGTAACGCATGGGAAGGCAGGGTCAGGCGAGGCAAGGCTAAGGCACGACAACGCCAGCCTAGGCAATGCACGGAAGGCAAGCAAAGACTAATGGAAGGCAAGGAAGGCAAGGGAAAGTTAGGCAAGGCAAGTGTAACGGAAGGAACGGCACGGCAAGGGGAAACAAGGCTAAGGCACGACAACGCACGCTAGGCAATGCACGGCAAGGCAAGGAAAGGGTAACGCATGGGAAAGCACGGTCAGGCGAGGCAAGGCTAAGGCATGACAACGCAAGGCTAGGCAATGCACGGAAAGCAAGCAAAGAGTAACGGAACGCAAGGAAGGCAAGGGAAAGCAAGGGAAGGCAAGGGTAACGGAAGGAACGGCACGCCAAGGGGTAACAAGGCTAAGGCACGGCAACGCAGGGCTAGGCAATGCACGGCAAGGCAAGGAAAGGGTAACGCAGGGGAAGGCACGGTCAGGTGAGGCAAGGATAAGGCACGACAATGCAAGGCTAGGCAATGCACGGCAAGGCAAGGAAAGAGTAACGGAAGGAAAGGAAGGCAAGGCAAAGCCAGGAAAGGCAAGTGTAACAAAAGGCACGCCACGGCAAGGGGAACAAGGCTAAGGCACGACAACGCACGGCTAGGCAATGCACGGCATGGCAAGGAAAGGGTAACGCAAGGCAAGGCACGGTGAGGCTAGGCAAGGCTAATGCACGACAACGCAAGGCTAGGCAATGCACGACAATGAAAGGAAAGCAAAGAGTAACGGAAGGTAAGGAAGGCAAGGGAAAGCAAGGGGAAACAAGGCTAAGGCACGACAACGCACGGCTAGGCAATGCACGGCAAGGCAAGGAAAGGGTAACGCAAGGCAAGGCACGGTGAGGCTAGGCAAGGCTAATGCACGACAACGCAAGGCTAGGCAATGCACGACAATGCAAGGAAAGCTTAAAGCAAAGGTAGGCACGGTCAGGCGAGATAAGGCTAAGGCACGACAACGCAAGGCTAGGCAATGCAGGGAAGGGAAGCAAAGAGTAACGGAAGGTATGCAAGGCAAGGAAAAGCAAGGAAAGGCAAGGGTAACGGAAGGAATTGCACGGCAAGGGGAAACAAGGCTAAGGCACGGCAACGCAGGCTGGGCAATGCACGGCAAGGCAAGGAAAGGGTAACGCATGGGAAAGCACGTTCAGGCGAGGCAAGGCTAAGGCACGACAACGCAAGGCTATGCAATGCACGGAAGGCAAGCAAAGAGTAACGGAAGTTAAGGAAGGCAAGGGAAAGCAAAGAAAGGCAAGTGTAACGGAAGGAACTGCACGGCAAGTGGAAACAAGGCTAAGGCACGACAACGCACGGCTAGGCAATGCACGGCAAGGCAAGCAATGGGTAACGCAAGGCAATGCACGGTGAGGCTAGACAAGGCTAATGCACGAAAACGCAAGGCTAGGCAATGCACGACAATGCAAGGAAAGCTTAAAGCAACGGAAGGCAAGGTCAGGCGAGATAAGGCAAAGGCACGACAACGCAAGGCTAGGCAATTCAGGGAAGGCAAGCAAAGAGTAACGGAAGGTAAGGAAGGCAAGGAAAAGCAAGGAAAGGCAAGGGTAACGGAAGGAACGGCAGGGCAAGGGGGAACAAGTCTAAGGCACGACACCGAACGCTAGGCAATGAACGGCAAGGCAAGGAAAGGGTAACGCATGGGAAAGCACGGTCAGGCGAGGCAAGGATAAGGCACGACAACTCAAGGCTAGGCAATGCACGGAAGGCAAGCAAAGAGTAACGGAAGGTAAGGAAGGCAAGGGAAAGCAAGGAAAGGCAAGTGTAACGGAAGGAACGGCACGGCAAGGGGAAACAAGGCTAAGGCACGACAACGCACGCTAGGCAATGCACGGCAAGGCAAGGAAAGGGTAACGCATGGGAAAGCACGGTCAGGCGAGGCAAGGCTAAGGCATGACAACGCAAGGCTAGGCCATGCACGGAAAGCAAGCAAAGAGTAACGGAACGCAAGGAAGGCAAGGGAAAGCAAGGGAAGGCAAGGGTAACGGAAGGAAAGGCACGGCAAGGGGTAAGAAGGCTAAGGCACGACAACGCAGGGCTAGGCAATGCACGGCAAGGCAAGGAAAGGGTAACGCAGGGGAAGGCACGGTCAGGTGAGGCAAGGATAAGGCACGACAATGCAAGGCTAGGCAATGCACGGCAAGGCAAGTAAAGAGTAACGGAAGGAAAGGAAGGCAAGGCAAAGCCAGGCAAGGCAAGTGTAACAAAAGGCACGCCACGGCAAGGGGAATCAAGGCTAAGGCACGACAACGCACGGAAAGGCAATGCACGGCATGGCAAGGAAAGGGTAACGCAAGGCAAGGCACGGTGAAGCTAGGCAAGGCTAATGCACGACAACGCAAGGCTAGGCAATGCACGACAATGCAAGGAAAGCTTAAAGCAAAGGAAGGCACGGTCAGGCGAGATAAGGCTAAGGCACGACAACGCAAGGCTACGCAATGCACGGAAGGCAAGCAAAGAGTAACGGAAGGTAAGGAAGGCAAGGGAAAGCAAAGAAAGGCATGTGTAACGGAAGGAACGGCACGGCAAGGGGAAACAAGGCTAAGGCACGACAACGCACGCTAGGCAATGCACGGCAAGGCAAGGAAAGGGTAACGCATGGGAAAGCACGGTTAGGCGAGGCAAGCCTAAGGCATGACAACGCAAGGCTAGGCAATGCACGGAAAGCAAGCAAAGAGTAACGGAACGCAAGGAAGGTAAGGGAAAGCAAGGGAAGGCAAGGGTAACGGAAGGAACGGCACGGCAAGGGGTAACAAGGCTAAGGCACGACAACGCAGGGCTAGGCAATGCAGGGCAAGGCAAGGAAAGAGTAACGGAAGGAAAGGAAGGCAAGGCAAAGCCAGGCAAGGCAAGTGTAACAAAAGGCACGCAACGGGAAGGGGAAACAAGGCTAAGGCACGACAACACACGGCTAGGAAATGCACGGCAAGGCAAGGAAAGGGTAACGCAAGGCAAGGCACGGTGAGGCTAGGCAAGGCTAATGCACGACAACGCAAGGCTAGGCAATGCACGACAATGCAAGTAAAGCTTAAAGCAAAGGAAGGCACGGTCAGGCGAGATAAGGCTAAGGCACGACAACGCAAGGCTAGGCAATGCACGGAAGGCAAGCAAAGAGTAACGGAAGGTAAGGAAGGCAAGGGAAAGCAAAGAAAGGCAAGTGTAACGGAAGGAACGACACGGCAAGGGGAAACAAGGCTAAGGCACGACAACGCACGCTAGGCAATGCACGGCAAGGCAAGGAAAGGGTAACGCATGGGAAAGCACGGTCAGGCGAGGCAAGGCTAAGGAAAGCCAACGCAAGGCTAGGCAATGCACGGAAAGAAAGCAAGGAGTAACGGAAGGTAAGGAAGGCAAGGGAAAGCAAGGAAAGGCAAGTGTAACGGAAGGAACTGCACGGCAAGGGGAAACAAGGCTAAGGCACGACAACGCACGGCTAGGCAATGCAAGGCAAGGCAAGCAAAGGGTAACGCAAGGCAATGCACGGTGAGGCTAGAGAAGGCTAATGCACGAAAACGCAAGGCTAGGCAATGCACGACAATGCAAGGAAAGCTTAAAGCAAAGGAAGGCAAGGTCAGGCGAGATAAGGCAAAGGCACGACAATGCAAGGCTAGGCAATTCAGGGAAGGCAAGGAAAGAGTAACGGAAGGTAAGGAAGGCAAGGAAAAGCAAGGAAAGGCTAGGGTAACGGAAG
Source organism: Macrotis lagotis (assembly GCF_037893015.1). Classification (NCBI taxonomy): domain Eukaryota; kingdom Metazoa; phylum Chordata; class Mammalia; order Peramelemorphia; family Peramelidae; genus Macrotis; species Macrotis lagotis. Next base: position 116,290 of record NW_027422378.1, read on the forward strand.
GAACGGCACGGCAAGGGGGAACAAGTCTAAGGCACGACACCGAACGCTAGGCAATGAACGGCAAGGCAAGGAAAGGGTAACGGATGGGAAAGCACGGTCAGGCGAGGCAAGGCTAAGGCACGACAACGCAAGCCTAGGCAATGCACGGAAGGCAAGCAAAGAGTAACGGAAGGTAAGGAAGGCAAGGGAAAGCAAGGAAAGGCAAGTGTAACGGAAGGAACGGCACGGCAAGGGGAAACAAGGCTAAGGCACGACAACGCACGCTAGGCAATGCACGGCAAGGCAAGGAAAGGGTAACGCATGGGAAAGCACGGTCAGGAGAGGCAAGGCTAAGGTATGACAACGCAAGGCTAGGCAATGCACGGAAAGCAAGCAAAGAGTAACGGAACGCAAGGAAGGCAAGGGAAAGCAAGGGAAGGGAAGGGTAACGGAAGGAACGGCACGCCAATGGGTAAGAAGGCTAAGGCACGACAACGCAGGGTTAGGCAATGCACGGCAAGGGAAGGAAAGGGTAACGCAGGGGAAGGCACGGTCAGGTGAGGCAAGGATAAGGCACGACAATGCAAGTCTAGGCAATGCACGGCAAGGCAAGGAAAGAGTAACGGAAGGAAAGGAAGGCAAGGCAAAGCCAGGCAAGGCAAGTGTAACAAAAGGCACGCCACGGCAAGGGGAATCAAGGCTAAGGCACGACAACGCACGGCTAGGCAATGCACGGCATGGCAAGGAAAGGGTAACGCAAGGCAAGGCACGGTGAGGCTAGGCAAGGCTAATGCACGACAACGCAAGGCTAGGCAATGCACGACAATGAAAGGAAAGCTTAAAGCAAAGGAAGGCACGGTCAGGCGAGATAAGGCTAAGGCACGACAACGCAAGGCTACGCAATGCACGGAAGGCAAGCAAAGAGTAACGGAAGGTAAGGAAGGCAAGGGAAAGCAAAGAAAGGCAAGTGTAATGGAAGGAACTGCACGGCAAGGGGAAACAAGGCTAAGCCACGACAACGCACGCTAGGCAATGCACGGCAAGGCAAGGAAAGGGTAACGCATGGGAAAGCACGGTCAGGGGAGGCAAGGCTAAGGCACGACAACGCAAGGCTTGGCAATGCACGGAAGGCAAGCAAAGAGTAACGGAAGGTAAGGAAGGCAAGGGAAAGCAAAGAAAGGCAAGTGTAACGGAAGGAACGGCACGGCAAGGGGAAACAAGGCTAAGGAACGACAACGCACGCTAGGCAATGCACGGCAAGGCAAGGAAAGGGTAACGCATGGGAAAGCACGGTCAGGCGAGGCAAGGCTAAGGAAAGCCCACGCAAGCCTAGGCAATGCACGGAAAGCAAGCAAGGAGTAACGGAATGCAAGGAAGGAAAGGGAAAGCAAGGGAAGGCAAGGGTAACGGAAGGAACGGCACGGCAAGGGGTAACAAGGTTAAGGCACGAGAACACACGGCTAGGAAATGCACGACAAGGCAAGGAAAGGGTAACGCAAGGCAAGGCACGGTGAGGCTAGGCAAGGTAAATGCACGACAACGCAAGGCTAGGCAATGCACGACAATGCAAGGAAAGCTTAAAGCAAAGGAAGGCACGGTCAGGCGAGATAAGGCTAAGGCACGACAACGCAAGGCTAGGCAATTCAGGGAAGGCAAGCAAAGAGTAACGGAAGGTAAGCAAGGCAAGGAAAAGGAAGGAAAGGCCAGGGTAACGGAAGGAACGGCACGGCAAGGAGAAACAAGTCTAAGGCACGACACCGAACGCTAGGTAATGAACGGCAAGGCAAGGAAAGGGTAGCGCATTTGAAAGCACGGTCAGGCGAGGCAACGCTAAGGCACGACAACGCAAGGCTAGGCAATGCACGGAAAGCAAGCAAAGAGTAACGGAACGCAAGGAAGGCAAGGGAAAGCAAGGAAAGGCAAGGGTAACGGAAGGAATTGCACGGCAAGGGGAAACAAGGCTAAGGCACGGCAACGCAGGCTGGGCAATGCACGGCAAGGCAAGGAAAGGGTAACGCATGGGAAAGCACGTTCAGGCGAGGCAAGGCTAAGGCACGACAACGCAAGGCTAGGCAATGCACGGAAGGCAAGCAAAGAGTAACGGAAGGTAAGGAAGGCAAGGGAAAGCAAAGAAAGGCAAGTGTAACGGAAGGAACTGCACGGCAAGGGGAAACAAGGCTAAGGCACGACAACGCACGGCTAGGCAATGCACGGCAAGGCAAGCAAAGGGTAACGCAAGGCAATGGACGGTGAGGCTAGACAAGGCTAATGCACGAAAACGCAAGGCTAGGCAATGCACGACAATGCAAGGAAAGCTTAAAGCAAAGGAAGGCAAGGTCAGGCGAGATAAGGCAAAGGCACGACAACGCAAGGCTAGGCAATTCAGGGAAGGCAAGCAAAGAGTAACGGAAGGTAAGGAAGGCAAGGAAAAGCAAGGAAAGGCAAGGGTAACGGAAGGAACGGCACGGCAAGGGGGAACAAGTTTAAGGCACGACACCGAACGCTAGGCAATGAACGGCAAGGCAAGGAAAGGGTAACGGATGGGAAAGCACGGTCAGGCGAGGCAAGGCTAAGGCACGACAACGCAAGGCTAGGCAATGCACGGAAGGCAAGCAAAGAGTAACGGAAGGTAAGGAAGGCAAGGGAAAGCAAGGAAAGGCAAGTGTAACGGAAGGAACGGCACGGCAAGGGGAAACAAGGCTAAGGCACGACAATGCACGCTAGGCAATGCACGGCAAGGCAAGGAAAGGGTAACGCATGGGAAAGCACGGTCAGGAGAGGCAAGGCTAAGGCATGACAACGCAAGGCTAGGCAATGCACGGAAAGCAAGCAAAGAGTAACGGAACGCAAGGAAGGCAAGGGAAAGCAAGGGAAGGCAAGGGTAACGGAAGGAACGGCACGCCAATGGGTAAGAAGGCTAAGGCACGACAACGCAGGGTTAGGCAATGCACGGCAAGGGAAGGAAAGGGTAACGCAGGGGAAGGCACGGTCAGGTGAGGCAAGGATAAGGCACGACAATGCAAGGCTAGGCAATGCACGGCAAGGCAAGGAAAGAGTAACGGAAGGAAAGGAAGGCAAGGCAAAGCCAGGCAAGGCAAGTGTAACAAAAGGCACGCCACGGCAAGGGGAATCAAGTCTAAGGCACGACAACGCACGGCTAGGCAATGCACGGCAAGGCAAGGAAAGGGTAACGCAAGGCAAGGCACGGTGAGGCTAGGCAAGGCTAATGCACGACAACGCAAGGCTAGGCAATGAACGACAATGCAAGGAAAGCTTAAAGCAAAGGAAGGCACGGTCAGGCGAGATAAGGCTAAGGCACGACAACGCAAGGCTAGGCAATGCACGGAAGGCAAGCAAAGAGTAACGGAAGGTAAGGAAGGCAAGGGAAAGCAAAGAAAGGCAAGTGTAACGGAAGGAACGGCACGGCAAGGGGAAACAAGGCTAAGGCACGACAACGCACGCTAGGCAAAGCACGGCAAGGCAAGGAAAGGGTAACGCATGGGAAAGCACGGTCAGGCGAGGCAAGCCTAAGGCATGACAACGCAAGGCTACGCAATGCACGGAAAGCAAGCAAAGAGTAACGGAACGCAAGGAAGGCATGGGAAAGCAAGGGAAGGCAAGGGTAACGGAAGGAACGGCACGGCAAGGGGTAACAAGGCTAAGGCACGACAACGCATGGCTAGGCAATGCACGGCAAGGCAAGGAAAGAGTAACGGAAGGAAAGGAAGGCAAGGCAAAGCCAGGCAAGGCAAGTGTAACAAAAGGCACGCAACAGCAAGGGGAAACAAGGCTAAGGCACGACAACACACGGCTAGGAAATGCACGGCAAGGCAAGGAAAGGGTAACGCAAGGCAAGGCACGGTGAGGCTAGGCAAGGCTAATGCACGACAACGCAAGGCTATGCAATGCACGACAATGCAAGTAAAGCTTAAAGCAAAGGAAGGCACGGTCAGGCGAGATAAGGCTAAGGCACGACAACGCAAGGCTAGGCAATGCAGGGAAGGCAAGCAAAGAGTAACGGAAGGTAAGGAAGGCAAGGGAAAGCAAGGAAAGGCAATGGTAACGGAAGGAACGGCACGGCAAGGGGAAACAAGTCTAAGGCACGACAACGCACGCTAGGCAATGCACGGCAAGGCAAGGAAAGGGTAACGCATGGGAAAGCACGGTCAGGGGAGTAAAGGCTAAGGCACGACAACGCAAGGCTTGGCAATGCATGGAAGGGAAGCAAAGAGTAACGGAAGGTATGCAAGGCAAGGAAAAGCAAGGAAAGGCAAGGGTAACGGAAGGAATTGCACGGCAAGGGGAAACAAGGCTAAGGCACGGCAACGCAGGGCTAGGCAATGCACGGCAAGGCAAGGAAAGGGTAACGCAGGGGAAGGCACGGTCAGGTGAGGCAAGGATAAGGAACGCCAATGCAAGGCTAGGCAATGCACGGCAAGGCAAGGAAAGAGGAACGGAAGGAAAGGAAGGCAAGTCAAAGCCAGGAAAGGCAAGTGTAACAAAAGGCACGCCACGGCAAGGGGAAACAAGGCTAAGGCACGACAACGCACGGCTAGGCAATGCACGGCAAGGCAAGGAAAGGGTAACGCAAGGCAAGGCACGGTGAGGCTAGGCAAGGCTAATGCACGACAACGCAAGGCTAGGCAATGCACGACAATGCAAGGAAAGCTTAAAGCAAAGGAAGGCACGGTCAGGCGAGATAAGGCTAAGGCACGACAACGCAAGGCTAGGCAATGCAGGGAAGGGAAGCAAAGTGTAACGGAAGGTAAGCAAGGCAAGGAAAAGCAAGGCAAGGCAAGGGTAACGGAAGGAACTGCACGGCAAGGGGAAACAAGGCTAAGGCCCGGCAACGCAGGGTGCGCAATGCACGGCAAGGCAAGGAAAGGGTAACGCATGGGAAAGCACGATCAGGCGAGGCAAGGCTAAGGCACGACAACGCAAGGCTAGGCAATGCACGGAAGGCAAGCAAAGAGTAACGGAAGGTAAGGAAGGCAAGGGAAAGCAAAGAAAGGCAAGTGTAACGGAAGGAACTGCACGGCAAGGGGAAACAAGGCTAAGGCACGACAACGCACGGCTAGGCAATGCACGGCAAGGCAAGCAAAGGGTAATGCAAGGCAATGCACGGTGAGGCTAGACAAGGCTAATGCACGAAAACGCAAGGCTAGGCAATGCACGACAATGCAAGGAAAGCTTAAAGCAAAGGAAGGCAAGGTCAGGCGAGATAAGGCAAAGGCACGACAACGCAAGGCTAGGCAATTCAGGGAAGGCAAGCAAAGAGTAACGGAAGGTAAGCAAGGCAAGGAAAAGCAAGGAAAGGCAAGTGTAACGGAAGGAACGGCACGGCAAGGGGAAACAAGGCTAAGGCACGACAACGCACGCAAGGCAATGCACGGCAAGGCAAGGAAAGGGTAACGGATGGGAAAGCACGGTCAGGCGAGGCAAGCCTAAGGCACGACAACGCAAGGCTAGGCAATGCACGGAAAGCAAGCAAAGTGTAAAGGAACGCATGGAAGGCAAGGGAAAGCAAGGGAAGGCAAGGGTAACGGAAGGAACGGCACGGCAAGGGGTAACAAGGCTAAGGCACGACAACGCAGGGCTAGGCAATGCACGGCAAGGCAAGGAAAGAGTAACGGAAGGAACGGAAGGCAAAGGAAAGCAAGGAAAGGCAATGGTAACGGAAGGAACGGCACGGCAAGGGGAAACAAGTCTAAGGCACGACAACGCACGCTAGGCAATGCACGGCAAGGCAAGGAAAGGGTAACGCATGGGAAAGCACGGTCAGGGGAGTAAAGGCTAAGGCACGACAACGCAAGGCTTGGCAATGCACGGAAGGCAAGCAAAGAGTAACGGAAGGTAAGGAAGGCAAGGGAAAGCAAGGAAAGGCAAGTGTAACGGAAGGAACGGCACGGCAAGGGGAAACAAGGCTAAGGCACGACAACGCACGCTAGGCAATGCACGGCAAGGCAAGGAAAGGGTAACGCATGGGAAAGCACGGTCAGGCGAGGCAAGGCTAAGGCATGACAACGCAAGGCTAGGCCATGCACCGAAAGCAAGCAAAGAGTAACGGAACGCAAGGAAGGCAAGGGAAAGCAAGGGAAGGCAAGGGTAACGGAAGGAACGGCACGGCAAGGGGTAAGAAGGCTAAGGCACGACAACGCAGGGCTAGGCAATGCACGGCAAGGCAAGGAAAGGGTAACGCAGGGGAAGGCACGGTCAGGTGAGGCAAGGATAAGGCACGACAATGCAAGGCTAGGCAATGCACGGCAAGGCAAGTAAAGAGTAACGGAAGGAAAGGAAGGCAAGGCAAAGCCAGGCAAGGCAAGGTAACAAAAGGCACGCCACGGCAAGGGGAATCAAGGCTAAGGCACGACAACGCACGGAAAGGCAAGGCACGGCAAGGCAAGGAAAGGGTAACGCAAGGCAAGGCACGGTGAAGCTAGGCAAGGCTAAGGCACGACAACGCAAGGCTAGGCAATGCACGACAATGCAAGGAAAGCTTAAAGCAAAGGAAGGCACGGTCAGGCGAGATAAGGCTAAGGCACGACAACGCAAGGCTAGGCAATGCACGGAAGGCAAGCAAAGAGTAACGGAAGGTAAGGAAGGCAAGGGAAAGCAAAGAAAGGCAAGTGTAACGGAAGGAACGGCACGGCAAGGGGAAACAAGGCTAAGGCACGACAACGCACGCTAGGCAATGCACGGCAAGGCAAGGAAAGGGTAACGCATGGGAAAGCACGGTCAGGCGAGGCAAGGCTAAGGCATGACAACGCAAGGCTAGGCAATGCACGGAAAGCAAGCAAAGAGTAACGGAACGCAAGGAAGGCAAGGGAAAGCAAGGGAAGGCAAGGGTAACGGAAGGAACGGCACGGCAAGGGGTAACAAGGCTAAGGCACGACAACGCAGGGCTAGGCAATGCACGGCAAGGCAAGGAAAGGGTAACGCAGGGGAAGGCACGGTCAGGTGAGGCAAGGATAAGGAAGGCAAGGCTAGGCAATGCACGGCAAGGCAAGGAAAGAGAACGGAAGGAAAGGAAGGCAAGTCAAAGCCAGGAAAGGCAAGTGTAACAAAAGGCACGCAACGGCAAGGGGAAACAAGGCTAAGGCACGACAACACACGGCTAGGAAATGCACGGCAAGGCAAGGAAAGGGTAACGCAAGGCAAGGCACGGTGAGGCTAGGCAAGGCTAATGCACGACAACGCAAGGCTAGGCAATGCACGACAATGCAAGGAAAGCTTAAAGCAAAGGAAGGCACGGTCAGGCGAGATAAGGCTAAGGCACGACAACGCAAGGCTAGGCAATGCAGGGAAGGCAAGCAAAGAGTAACGGAAGGTAAGGAAGGCAAGGAAAAGCAAGGAAAGGCAAGGGTAACGGAAGGAACGGCACGGCAAGGGGAAACAAGGCTAAGGCACGACAACGCACGCTAGGCAATGCACGGCAAGGCAAGGAAAGGGTAACGCATGGGAAAGCACGGTCAGGCGAGGCAAGGCTAAGGCACGACAACGCAAGGCTAGGCAATGCACGGAAGGCAAGCAAAGAGTAACGGAAGGTAAGGAAGGCAAGGGAAAGCAAGGAAAGGCAAGTGTAACGGAAGGAACTGCACGGCAAGGGGAAACAAGGCTAAGGCACGACAACGCACGGCTAGGCAATGCACGGCAAGGCAAGCAAAGGGTAACGCAAGGCAATGCACGGTGAGGCTAGAGAAGGCTAATGCACGAAAACGCAAGGCTAGGCAATGCACGACAATGCAAGGAAAGCTTAAAGCAA